>NC_090023.1:258683574-258791681 GCF_037176765.1 Anolis sagrei
TCTCAAGATATGATAAATGCTCTTAGTCTGTAAGATGCCAAAGCCTTTCTTTTTGAATTGTTGGTTCATCCTTTTTGATTTCAGTTGCTAGCTCAAATTTCACACATAAGAAATTCCAAAATCAATTGAAGCATAGAATCATAGAGTTGGAAGAGACCTCATGGGCCATCCAGTCCAACCCCCAGCCAAGAAGCAGGAACATTGCATTCAAAGCACTCCCAACAGATGGCCATCCGGCCTCTGTTCAAAAGCCTCCAAAGAAGGAGCCTTTACCACACTTCGGGGTAGAGAGTTCCACTGCTGAACAGCTCTCACAGTCAGAAAGTTCTTCCTAATGTTCAGAAGAAATCTCCTTTCTTGCAGTTTGAAGCCTTATTTAAAAAGCAGTGCATTACAATCAATTCAGATTTATACTTAAGCAAGGCCTGCATGTTGCAATGGGATTTATTTCCAATGGTGTATGGAATTCTTCCAGTTTAGAGCAAAGACCACCAACCTATTAAAAAATACAAGTTGAGTATCTTTATCCGAAATCCAATGTCTGGAATTGTCCGCATGAGTTATTGAGATAATGATACCTTTGTTTTCTGGTAGTTGGATGTTTCGTGCATAAAATTATTTGAAATATTTCTAAAATTACCTTCTGGTGCATGTGAAACATACACAATTTTGGCGTTTATATATGGGTTCCATCTCCAAGATCTCTCATTATGTACACATATGCAAACAAAAATATTTCAGTGTATGGAGGTTCATTTATGGAAGGACACAAGAATGGGAAAATGGGAGTCAGAGTATCTTAAGAGTGGACAGGTGAGTTTTTCATCAATCCCCATCCACAGTTCGGTTGGAGCCAGTCTTCAGTCTCATCTGCATATGTTTTTCATACCAAGGCTCAGATCTGGAAAATGTTAAAAAAGAAAAGAGAAAGATCTCCTAGAACATTTGTAGAATGCAAGCCTATGATCTGGAGAAGGTTTCCAGGCCAGAAGTGGCTCCTTCCAAGCAGGATCTAAGCATTTATCTTCTCAAAAATTAAACACATGGTAAGAATAAACACATCTTACTTCTTACCATATATCCTCAAATTGAAGCAGTATTTGTAACATTGTATGCCATGATTTTCAAATGATGCAGTTAACCTTAGGGCCTTTTTTCATCCACACATAATCCTCCAACTAAGCACCATCTTTTTTATTGATGTATCCTCACTCTTTAATGAATCTCTTTCATTACTTGCATCCCTCCTTCTTGACAATCACCATTTTTATGGTACGCTACTAATTCTTTCTCAAATCCAGCTTCCACTTTCTCCAAAATCTCCAATAAAATTTTTTAGAATACTCTTCAAGAAAATTGCAGTGTGGTTCTGATAAAATTATTGCGATCAGCTTTGGAAATTATGATAACTTCAGAATGTACAGTTGGAATTGACACATCTTTTAAAAAAGACGAGTATTCCTTAACTGCGTAGAATTTTATTTGTTAATTTTTACATCTTGGAATACAACTTTTCAACTTAATTAATCAAAAGGAGGAAAATAAGGCTAGTTCTGTCCTGATGAAATGACATGTGATACAGTTTCCAACTCTTTATTCTGTGTGTGTATGTGCTTTCAAGTTGCCTCTTCACTTATAGTGACCCCATGAATTCCATAGGGTTTTCTTAGACAAAAAAAATACTCAAAACTTGTTTTGCTAGTTTATTCCTCTAAAATATGACCTACAGCACCTGATATTCATTGGTGGTCTTCGCTTAACATATAAATACAATTCACATATGGAATGCTATTGAGCCTTCCTTTCAAAATAGCTGAGAGGAGAGAATTAATATAAATGCTTTCCTATATTTTGGGAGAAATAATGACCTGCAGTAATTAGCACAGCCTCCTTGTGGATCCATAGTAGTCCCAATTGTAATGGAGAACAAAGCTTCTTGAGAGATATTATAGGGAGCTGATGATCAATACCTTTGACCTATTAGAACAAAACAGATTTTGCCTTTTTGTAACTGAAGGGGGTAGGAGGGATGAAAGATTTCGACATTGCAATTGCAAAATCAGTTTTCCAGGAGATTATTCTAGCCACTTCTGTGACAGTCTTTATTCATTAAATAAAGCAAGTTAGAAGTAATGCAAAAATAAAAATAACAGCTAGTTAAATTCCAGCTAAAAGCAAATCCTTGCCTCTACTGAAATAGAAACCACTAGTTATTAAAAGTACACATGATAAGTGCCTCCCATCTATAGAATATCTTCAGATTTAGAAGCTTGATTCATATCTAAACTCCTCATAAAACTTGCCTCAAAAAGGACAAAGGACCAGAAGGTTTATAGGATAGACATTACTTCATCCCCCTTTAAACTAAACCTTGTTGAGTGCACTGAATAAAGGGATGGTGTCCTATATTTTTGAGGGGTTTTTGTTCCTTCAAGAAGACTGAAATATGATACCAAAATGCTTAAATATCATCACTTGCTCTGTGGGATGCCCAGCCAAGACACATCAGTTTCACAGTTTCTTTGCAGACCATTTAGTTTTCTTAGATAACTTACTACCTGTACAAAATGTTCACATGGTGGTCATGACCTAAACAGCTTAAATCCATTCTATCTAACTGACCATATCTCCCCAAAAGAGCCTTCCTGAACCCTGAGATCTACAGGAGAGATCCCTCTCTCATTCCCACCATCCTTACAAGTTTCAATGGTGGGAACACAAGAGAGGACCTAGGCTTTTGGAGCTCCCTTCCTGGTGAAGCTAGGATAGTCTTCTCCTTGCTTTTCTTATATTATGTTGGCAGGAAAATACTTTTTTATTTAGGCCTTAAGAATGGAAGGCTTTTAACAATGGAGCTGTAAATACTGTCAGAACCATTAATCATGGCAGAGGCGTCTGGGCATTCTAATACAGAGAAATGTCTTGATCCATCTCCTCTGCCCCTATTCCTTATATTTATTTTATTTTTATTTACAGTATTTATATTCTGCCTTTCTCACCCTTGGGGTGAAAATATATAGCATGCCTTGACTATTTTTATATGAAAATATATGTATTGCAATAAGGAGAGGATCACTATCCAGTCATTCAACAGCAGTAAGAGTGCTTGCATAGTTAAATTAGTAACACAAATGGCACAAATTAGTGCATAATCCACATTACTACTGGCTTCTCAGAACTGTAAATAAATTCACCCAGAGAATGCACTAGACTGCCAGTTATTGAACTGTGATTGATCTGTGAACTGTTGCATTCCTAGACATGTGTCTATGGCAAAGCTGCAGAGACATTACTGCTAATTTCTGTATTAAGTTGTGCCTTTAACTTATCTTATTTGTCTTTCACCAAGATAATTTATAAAATAATTAAAATGACAATAAAGCACAGAATAAAATTTAGTCAATTCAGAGGGTGAAATCAAGATTATGGGGAAAAACATCTTTTTGAACAGTTAACATATTGCAAGGCGCAAGTTAACAGCCAAGGGAATTGTTGAGGTGAGTGGCTAGCTCCTCCCTTTATTTCAGAGCATTAGAGGCAATTTCCAAATAAGACCCAGTTGTTTGGTCAGAATATCAAAGAGGAAAGATGAACCAATTATTGAAGAATTGAGCCAGAAAATGTAAAGAATGAATGGGAGAATGATAACTAGAAAAATAAACCCCACAAGACTTGTGTTTCAAAAGGTGTATCTACGTTGTAGAATTAATGCCATGTGACACCAGTGTAACTGACAGAGAAGGCTAAAGATTATAAAACTACAAAAATTGTGTCAAGGGGCATTATTTCTACAGTGTAATGCACTCAAAGTATATCACCGTATGGGACAACTATCATTGCCAGAACATAGCACTGTGGTCCAATGCTTCACTTGGCTCTTTTTATACATTCATCATTGATGAAATTGATGAAGTGTTCCATCAAGACCCACATAAATTGTAGAAGGATCAGGAACAAAACAAACAAATAAAAAATATTGAAACCCACAATTCTCCTTTAGACCAGAGAAAGAAATTTTATGAACCGGAACATAACAAACTCCAGAATGTTATTTTTACATCCTGGTTTAAATAAAGCACAACTCTTGACCTTGTACCACCCCTCCTGCTTGGACGTACTGATTATGTAGTCTAGCTCCTGCATTTATATCACCATTGCAATGAAACAGGCAAACAAGCATTAGGATTCTAACTCAGCTGAGTAGCTTTTTTATTTTTCACACATAGCCTTAATTTACTTATTAGTAATTTAAGGGGAAAGATAAACACAAACCACTGAAAACTGACGCTCCAAATGTAATCAAAAGTTTATTCTACATGATAGGCCTAAATTCATAGAACAGAATTAACCAACCTGGCTTTAAGTCTCTCTATCTGAGATAACAAATTGCCATCCAGTTTCAATGTGGTGTAATCATCAAAGACTTTTACGTGGTCCCACTGCTCTTCTACCCCTAGCACACTGCCATGTACGTCTTGGACAACTTTCCTTACTATATACTTTAAATGATTGTAGCTCTAGCTGAAGATTCTATTATTGTAGCTCTAAATAGCCCTCATACATTTTTGAGATGTTTGACCTTCATGTTTTTCTCCTTTCAATGTTGTTTTTACCCATTCCTTCACACACTGAAAAAAAGAAGTTTCTTCTGTTAAGTGAAACTGAGTGTGACGTACTCTCTTGGTAATTTCCCACAATTAAATGTGCCTTCAGTTGCTTTACACATTGCATTAGATTCTAGGTGCCTCTTAGATTTAGTTTTTTGGTTGCCTTCCAACTGAGGTGTTCAATGATCTACTATTGTGTGAATGAATCCAAGGCCAACTACATTGTTTGTTCTCAACCCACAGTGGCAGTGGGTCAAAGATCAGTATGTCCAATGGGGATGAAACTGATTTGGTTCTGCTGGATGGTATCTTTATCTTGACGGTCTCCTGCCTGTACTTCCAGACTGCTACAGAGCTCGAGAGCTCCTGACCATCACCAGGTGCCTTTGCTCACATCAGCTATAGCTTCTACATAACCAGGGAGAAGCAGAGGCCAGGAGCAAATTCTGATTGAGCTCTTCAAAGACAGGCCCTAAACTACAATCATTTGAAGTATATGGAGGTTTTGTGTTCTTGCTTTGATTGAATTTATCTTACCTGAAGACACCCATTTGATACAATGCTTTCTTCTTTGGATATCTCGCTGCTTTCATTCTTCATCTCAAAATCACTCCAAATATTTGATCAGGAGAGACAAAAAGATATATTCACCCTACAGTACTTTGATGGCCTCATATTGCCACTACAATGATTTGGTGGTAAAGTCTTCCTGCCTTAAAGTTTCTCTTCAATTTGCTGCAAATAAACGCCATTGTCTTCTCTGTGATACTCTCCATTCCACCGTATTTGTTGTGTCTTTTATATCCTATGCGCTCTTTGCTGACTAAGTATTCCAGACCTCAAGTTTTGAGTCACTGAATTGTAGTACTAGGAACTATGGTGTTTTGCTTCTGGAGCCTATTAACGCGTGCCTTAATTTTTAACAGCCTCTTGGTGCAGATTCACTGTGATTTTGGAAGGCTTTTCTAGGTATGGTTGAGGGCGCTTCCAGGCAGCATCAAAATCCGGGTCAAAAAAGTGAGCGCAAAAAATCACGAGACCTAACGAAAGTCCAAACACAGACTTGTCAGTCCCGCTAAATGGTCCCTCTCCATCTTGAGACCTTTGTTTGTAGCAGATTTTAGAAATCTGCAAGATGGATGAGGGACATCTTGCTTCAAAAAAATCTCTCCTAGATGCACTCATGCGGATATTCAAATGTACACACAATCGGATTTATTATTCTCTCTCCTCGCCCAACTATAAATTCAAGCTCTGTTTAATATCATAAACATCAGAATAAAGGAATGGTTCCAGAAAGTTCTAATTGTAATTGTTTCTTATTGTGTTTCCATTTATCCACCTGTATGTCCATGGCTCCATTTTTTGACAGCCCTGATCAGCTGTTTCAGGACCTTAAAACACGCACATGCGGTGGGGCAGTCCACATCAGGTTATATGAACAAAGTCACATGTTTTCCATGACTGCAGGAATATACAGTCATGTGAATATACACATTTTTAAAGGTGGAATCGGGTTTTAAGCACACGTTTTTAACATGTACTTTTCAGCTGTTAACCCAAATCAGTATGCAATTTCATGAAACATCATTTAGCCACACTCACCCCTTTTATCTTGGTTTCTTCCAGGTTTTAGGTCATGTGTAGAAGGGCTTCAAGTTAAAGAACATGTGACTAGTGTGAATGTGTGGTGCAATCGCCTTTGGAGATTGGGCTGAATGGCTCTTGTGGCCTCTTCCAATTTCATGATTCTATGTTTATGCTAATTCTTTCTGATCTGACTTAACAAAGTTATTTCCCATAGTTACGAAAGATTAAATGCTTTAGGATCATTTGTAGAGGCATGCTTTGCAGCCAGGTTCCAAGGTCAGCACCCAGCATTTCCTAGGATTATTAGGAATAACCCCATCTGAAAAACTGCTAAGCAGTGTAAATAACAATCTAGATGGTCCAGTGGTTTGGCTCAGTATACGACAGTTTCATATGAACTAGATCAGTCCCAAAATGGCTGCAACTTCTGTATAAACTATGTCTCTATTGTATTGTGATTCAAAAATATTTTTCTGATATGTTTGTAGTTCTGCATGCTTTCTATAAGCAACCAGGAAATTCTAATTGGATAAAACGCAGTTTGGGCAATATAGTTGCTTACAATAAAACAGAGTAATTTGTGAGTTCTGAACTCAACTGGAAAAAAGATATTTTTGTGGGTGATATATTTGATTCCAGCATTAAAGTTCAGAAGTAGTTATATTTTCTGTCCACCATATCTCATCCGATCTTGCAAGCTAAGCAGGATCAACCTTAACAAGATGCTTTGGATCTTGATCAAGAGAGATTGTTGTTGTTGTTGTTGTTGTTGTTGGTCTTGATCAAGAGAGGTTGTTGTCGCTGTTGTAAATAGGATATGTGACCACCAATGAACACCAGACAATATTTCAAAATAATAAACTGGCAAAACCATTTCTGAGTATTTGTTGCCTACAATAACCATATGAAATTAATAGGGTCATCATAAGTTGACAGGCAACTTGAAGGCACATTCACACATACGCAGTCCTTCTACTCCCCCCCCCCCCCCCCCCGCTCCACCCCATGTCTATCCTATGAATTCAAAGTCCCTCAAAGCAACTGAAATAGCAGGCTATAATGCCTCTGTGCATGTCCTTTGCACAGGTCAGAGTAAGATTAGAAGGGTGATCAACCTGCTCTAGCTTTCGTGCTTTTATTAACCTCACACTTGAGGAGTGAGGATATAATTGGTTGCTCTAGAGATGATGATATCATCACAAGCAGATAATCATTTTATGTTTGGGGGGAAAACAGAAGTAGTAATTAATTATGGATTTATAATTAAGGCTCCATTGAGAATATAATTTACAACAGGGATAACCCTATTTATTATGTTAGAATATTGTAATAGAGCCTCTCAACTTCATGGCATTTCTTTTGAAGTAGAAAGCAGTGTCTGTGTGTTCCCTTTAATGGATATGCTCATGTATTTGAGATATCTTTTGAAAGGAGCCTTTTGGTCTTCTAAGCTTTTCCTTCCACCATGTAAGACATCAATAACCCACCAAGAAAAAGATTCTAATAAAAATACATGTGGTTGTTTTGTCTTCCTATTTATTGGGAATGTGACAGTTCACTGATGCGCTTGAGCTTCTCTACTGACGCGCATTTAAACTCCATTTATTTTAATGGAAATGTTATATACTGCCTTTTATTTTTTCATTATTATTTTTTTGTGATTCACTCAATACGTGTTTTATTTTATTTTATCCTTGCTGTTGAACTATTTTCTCTGTTTACCACAATCACATTGTTTATGATTCAATGTTTTACAAGTATATGAATGCAGTACCCATATATATCTTTTAAAAAATTTTAGTTACTTTTTTTCAAAACAAAAGGGAAGCCAGAACTAGGAATGTCACAAAACCTGCAAGTGAGAAGAAAAAAGATAGATGGTAGAAAAGGTAAAAGAAAAGAAATAAGATGTTACTCAAACAAACTACATAATAAATCTGGGTTACCTCTAGGAAAGCACACCATACATAAGTTTTGCTCTATAAGTTTTGTCTCAAAATAGAAATTGTTGAAAAGCTGGAGGCTGATAAAAGAAAAGACGATGACTTACCTGTGGAGCCCCCGGTGGTGCAGTGGGTTAAACTGCTGAACTTGCTGATTGCTGATTGAAAGGTCGCAGGTTCGAATCTGGGGAGCAGCATGAGCTCCCGCTGTTAGCCCCAGCTTCTACCAACCTAGCAATTCAAAAATGTGCCAATATGAGTAGATCAATAGGTACTGCTCTGGCGGGAAGGTAATGGCACTCCATGCAGTCATGTTGGCTACATGACCTTAGAGATGTCTGTGGACAACGCTGACTCTTTGACTTAGAAATGGAGATTTGCACCAACCTGCAGAGTCGGACACAATTGGACTTAATGTCAGGAGAAAACCTACCTATGGCTTACCTTATTTGTTTGTTTCACATGTGCATTTTGTTAGCTTGGGGTAAAAAGTTTGCAGAAACATGGTTTTGTGGTATATGAACTAATCCTTCAGCCACCAAATTTTCAGTTAAATAAGAAATGCTTAGATATTAGCTCAACTATATCAGAAATATAGACTTATTTCTCACATATACTTATGTCTGATATGCATGGCCTTACATAGCTGCATATTACCCCATATATACTCCCCCTTTGTATAGAAAACTAGCAAATCAGGGAACTAGGTAGGCTAGAGAGGCATAGGTGAGAACAGCATAGGTGACAATAGCATTCAGTTATGTGACACTCCCATAAGTCATTTGATATGTTGCAGTTCAAAAACAGGTTATTACAACCCATATGAGAATCATGAAAGTCCTGTGGTTTGTGCAAAGAGCATATTAACATCTTGAAATACAGTACAACCTCAATATTGAAATTAAAGGGTCATATCATTGAGTTACTCTGGAAGACCTAGAAAATACCTAGAGAGGACATATTTAATACAGCATGGATAAATGAAACTATGGATACAGTCCCGTGAATACAAAAGTCAAGCTGTAATTTACATCCAGTGGTAGGCTTTTGGTCCATAATGCATCAGCCAGATTGGCCCAGGCTTCTTGCAAGGAGTAGGTGACTGCCTAGTTAGATCAGTCACATTGGCTACAGGTCTAGTTTCTAGTCACAGTCCAAGATGCTGGTTAATGACCTGCAGAGCACTATATGACTTTATCCCAGAAACGAAGAACCACAATCTCCCATATGAGCATATCTGGACTTTGACATTTTAAAGGGAAACCCTTCAGCCAATCTCGCCTGAAGCACATGTGGTGAGATAAGGAGGGAGGACTTCCTCAGCTCTGGGGCTCTTGTAAAAGAATGCCAGGTAAGCCTTGCCATCTTTCATTGGCAGGTAAAGAAACTGTGATTCAGGCATGCCTTTGGCAACTGTCATCAGTAACTGAAAGAAGCATTTTCCATTGGTTGGATCTTGTATTTTCTTTTCCTGGTGTGTCTCAAATTGCATTTTATTCCTCCCATATTTAAACTTATTTCAGTTATATTTCTTTTAGTTCATTTTAATTTTAGCTTGCTTAAGTTTTATTTTTGGAATAAAGTTGGAATATAAATCCAATAAATTTAATGATATGATAATTTTAAAAGTCTGTTTTATTTTATTTCAAAAAGAAAACAATTTGTGGCTTTAGAGCAACCCACAAGTGCTTTGCTTATTTTTTTGAGATCTGTGTATCTGGTGATCCTTCAGCTCTTCTTCATCATAGTACATAAAATACATACATGTTTATTCATAAAGGTTTTAATTCGTCCGTTATTTTGGGAAATAACGATTGACACTGGTTTTAGCAAAGAATTGGTGGGAAAACAAATGTATTTTTATATCATAAGACATGAGAATGAGTTGTACAAATTTGTGATGTCTAGTAATGCTGGGTGGATATCCGCAGGTATTGTCTACACATTGGGAATGATGTGTTTTTTGAGCTACAATAAGTGCCATCTTTCAGAATGCCAAACCTGTGCTTAGCACTGTGCCAATTTTTCCTTGATAAACCCTGACAGTACATTGTTCTCTTGTCAAGGAGCATTATCCTACCAATTCAGCAAAAGAGAAAAAATGTTGTTTTTTTAAAAAAATTCTTCATTTGGACAGTACATCTTATGGACATTCCCTTCTTCTATTGATTTGTTTTCTCGTGCCCCTTTCTCCTTCTTTTGTTTTCTTATCATAGCTTCAGGTTATTAAGTGCAAAGTATTGATGGGAATGGATGGGCTTTGGTCGATGGAGAGCTAATGCATCCCTAATCCGGCCATTGTTACAGAGTTGTGCTTTACTCTGGGTTCCTGATGGGGGGGAAAGGTGCAAAGCTGTTGATCCTCGTTTTATTTGTCACAAACCCATCCATCAATCAAGCACAGGCATGTCTGCATGCTGAATGACATGTGGGTTTCAGCTGAAAAAACTCGATAACAGTGTATTGTCAGGTTGCTCACTCTTTTTTTCCGATAAGAAATACATTTGACTGAAATAGATAAGCATGGTACTACTAAAGACTTGAAGAGAGAGAGTGACATACAAGGCAACAGGGATTGGAGATGCTGTGTGTGTTGATGATACTTAAGAGTAATAAAATGGAGGAGACCACTCTACATACAACATGCCTAAGTCATGAATGTACTCAGAAAAGGGGTTCTGCTCGAACTTAAACCAATAATCTCTCTTACCTTGCTGCCTAGCCTCAAACTGAAATGAAATTTATCCTTTTCAGATACCTATGTAGATATTTTCACACATGAAGATTAGGAGCAGAAGCAGATAAAAACATAAGCCCTTTAAAAAAAAATAGCAATAGCAAAGGAATGCATCCATGTGTGCTGATAATAACCAAGGAAGTCTAAACTGTGTGCTGCTTGATTCATATAAAGCTCTATCTATCTATCTATCTATCTCTTTATCTATCTATCTCTTTATCTATCTTTTTCTGCTTGCATACATGCACCAAAGATACCTATGCTCATCAAAATAACCAAAACATTATTATTATTTCATTCTCGTTGTTGTCCTTGTGAAAAACAATCTCACTCCCTCCTTCTCTCTGGCTCTTTTTTATCATCCCATGTCTATAGCTGCCGTTGAATATACCCAAACATACAAATATTTGCTTGGTGTGGTTTTAGCAACCAAATAGACTAAAAGATGAAACATTTTAATGCATACGTATGGGCCATAAAAGTAAATATATCATACTGGGAAGATGACCTAGAAATTCATTGGCAGTGGTAACTGGACTGCAGCCCTCCTTTACAGACACTAAGACATGTTGTAGCCCCAAGAAGTAGCGCTCTGTGAGTGAGCCATTTCCCCCTCTCTGTTCTTAGTGACTAGGGGCTAGAAAACTGCAAAAATCAATGTGGGAGTGCTTTAGATTTGTTTGGTAAATTACTTGTGCTTGGCTGCTCTATTGTATCTGGCCCATATTCCATACTAGATATTTTTAGATGGAACTACCACATAATACATAGACTCAGTATTGATTTTTATAGATTTAACAGCACTTGAATTGGACCCCTTGAGAAAGCAAGGAGTTACTTAAGAAATGCTGCTACTTGAACCTGGGGACATTCCCATTAATGCTGGTAAACGTTTGTGTCTTGAGAGGCTTTAATTCCATTTTTTTTCATTGCTCAGGCAAAATCCGTCAAACAAAGCATCCAGAGGTCAAATATTCTATGCACACATTGCAAAATCCACTACTGTGTATTTTATTTGTGTGAATAGTTTAAAATATATTTACTCTGAAAGTGATTATTTGGCTAGATCAAAGGCTGAGCAAAAGGAGAGTGTGAATAAATAAACAGGGACATTTAAAAATCAGATAGAATGTAACATTGCTTTTATGTTAGCCCATTAATTAATACTTAATTAACTAATACTACAATTACAAAGACAAAACATTTTAGGTCATGTCAAATTGGCTATTTAAAGTGCAAAATGTAATATAGCCCAATAAGCTTAGGAAGAATTCAAGAAATATTTAACTGGTGCACAAAGGAAAGGATTATCTAGGACATCAGTTCTTTTTCTATTACCACTTGGTACTGCTGTGTTTCTGGATCCAGTTCAAACTGATGATTGTGACCTTCAAAACTTTTGTCCTTAAGATACTTATCTCCATCCCTTGGATCTGCAAGGAAGGCCATGCATATGTGTTTCCTTCCATGCCATGACAAATGGGTTGCATTGTGTCAAGGTTAAGGTTGTACTTTCAGATGTAGAGACATTTCTCCCTAGGGAGATCCACCTCTGCCCAGCTCTCATCATCCTCACACAGCAAATAATGGAGATATATACAGAAGGATATTTTCCTCACAAAGAAATATACTTCCACATAGACATCACTTGCAGAGTAAGGCATTGAGACCTTAAATCTGAATTCATGGGAGCCTGAATTCAAGGTCTACTGTCATCCATTCACATTGTTTGCTTTCAGTGAGAAGCAGGCCTAAACATTTTTGTCAAATGTGTCAAATGCAAATACCTTTCAAAAATGAGTTTACTCTTGAACTGAAACAATTATCTTTTACAAAGCAAGGTAAAAGCTTTTCTGTTGAGGTAAGTTTTCTTTCTGCTGTTGTCTGATCTATCATTTTATCTAAGAGATGTTTTAGAGGTTTCAAGTACTTTTAATTGCTTTTCATGTGATTTGCTTGTTTCCTGTGAACTGTCTGGGGTTAGGACACACCATAGTCTCAAGGAAGGAACAAAGAAATAAATGTCAACTACAATAACTTAGCAAATGTGTAGGACTTTAGAGTGTCAAAGGGGTTGACATAATTCTCTTATATTCTTACTAGAAGCCTGTAATATGGGGGGGGGGGGGTAATGGGGGAGAAAAATGGCCTTGCATGGCAGAGCTGGGATTTGATCCAGGAGCTTCCTGGTGCTCAGCCTCTTATTCACTGCAGAAGCCCAGTCTGTGTATATGTGTTTTGTGTGTGTGTATATTTGTGTATATGCGTGTTTGCGTATATATTTGTGGTTTTGCACATGCATTGTAATGCAATTTTTGTTTTTTGGCTTTTAAAGTCTATTCTGCTGTGTTTTTCAGTGTTTTTTATGAGTGATGGTCACTTGTTGGCCAGATAGATATATTGTGTCCAAATTTGGTGTCAGTTTGTCAAGTGGTTTTTGAGTTATGTTAATCCCACAAATGAATATTACATTTTTATTTATATTGATATTTAATGGTTGAGCAAATCATTTTATGCCAAAATAAGGGAAAGAAAATTAGGGTTGAGTCTTACCCACATTTGTCATACACTTGGCATGAATTAACACTTTTCTAAAACATTGACTTGCATCATTCTTGTCCATTTGTTGCTGTGCAGTATCTGAATCTAATGTTTTGTGCTTTGTGAGAGATAAGCACAATTCCCTCTTCTGGGTATGCATGGATATGATGCTAACTGTTAAGCTCAGTTATTATATGGGACTTGCTTCTGAGCAAATATGTAAAGGATTGCACAAGGTCAAAGGCAGCTCTAAAGTCCCATCTCCTTGATTGCATTGAC
This sequence comes from Anolis sagrei, assembly GCF_037176765.1. Taxonomy (NCBI): domain Eukaryota; kingdom Metazoa; phylum Chordata; class Lepidosauria; order Squamata; family Anolidae; genus Anolis; species Anolis sagrei. The sequence goes on from NC_090023.1 coordinate 258,697,272, forward strand.
TGAGGTCTGTTTAGCATAACCAACGGAACATAGTGCACTCCGCTTGGCTTCTCAGTTTTTCTTCCTCCTGTTACTGCCCCATATTGTTATTTCAGAGCCATTAATGCCATCTTCAAATAACTAAATGGTAGTCCGCCTATTTCCATTGGTCAGGAGCTTGAATTGTTCCAAACTGAATTTATTTTACTTTTAATGTGCTAGGCACCTTGGGGTTCATTACTTAACAGTGTACCATTATATATTAAGGTCTTCCATTTTGCTCTCTGCCTGACACTGCTGAGTTAGGTTCCTTTCTTCCATCCATTAGAAAGTGGCCCTATATTTTTACCAACCCATGTGTTGATGATGATATACAAAACATTCTCAGGCTCTTTGGAACAATGCAAATAAAGAATCAATATATTACATAAATGGCTTGAGCTCCAGTCTTCGTCAGCACCTATCAAAAGTTAGTCCAAGTGCTAACACCATTAGATGTCTAGTGGTTATCCAGGAACACTCAAGCAGATCAAGATTTTGTTCATGAACTGTGAAAGCAACTTGAGACATGTCAATGAAAACAAGATAATGAGGTCCTTACTGTCTCCTTGCCTTTCCTCTTTCAAAGGGCAACATGTTCTATTATTTCTTCTTCTTCTTCCATGTGGAATCTTGTTGCAAATACATAATGTTAGGACGAGAAAAAATGGCATAGAGCAAATTCTAGGAGTTGCTTTTTGAAGCCACAAGGACCTACAGCTCAGAGTGTTGCAAGATATAGCTTTCTCTACTGACACTGCTGGGAATAAACAGACACAAGGCACTCACATGTAAAGTTGCATGTACTGCTTGTCATTACCCATGAGGCATGCTGTGAAAAATAGAGTAATCATCTCACCAGTACAACCGGGTGAATTGCTCAACTGTAATTGTGCAGCGTGTCTCATCTTCTGCTTGCTGAGCCAAGAAAGCTTCTCCTACAGTTGTAACACTGTAGAAACCACTGTTCCCATCAGAAGTGTACATACGGGATCACATCCTAGGTTTAGCTAACAGGTTCTTTGCCAAGATAACTTTTCTACATTTTAGTTGGTTTCCTTTCTTTTCAAGTTGACTCTTAGGTAATAAGGAAATGTTCAGTTTGCATACACTCAGAATGTGTTAACTCAGACAGAAAAATTAGCAATGATCTTTTCTTCTTTCCAAGGAAATAGGATGACCCTCCTTTGCATACCTCCTAGCATTTGACTGACAGGACTAATTACACTTCTTTCATATTACACAAATAAGAGGGTTTGACTCATAACCAGGCCTGGTGACATGTGCCACTGAAGAATTTTTGCAGTACTAATTTCCATCCAATCTGGAAAGCACATTTTCTTTTTTAGATATCCCAAATGCATACAGTGTTACTGGCTTATAATAGCTAAATTCTTGGATATGAACAGTTTCATTCCATACATACACATATATTCTAGTGATAGTTTAATTATACAGCATTTGACTTTTTGTGTATGTTTACTAATGTGAGCTATTATATGTATTTTTATTTTATTTTATTTTTTGTAAATTGTCTCAAGTTCTGGACTGGGGGAGGTCATATGAAGTAAATGAAGATGCATAACTCAACCTCCTGCCAACAATTCAATATGAGTTATAGTGGTTGTACTAGTGCCAGGTAGAAATTTTTCACCTACCCCATATTGAAGCTGCTGGGAATAAGGAACTGAAATGGATAGGGGCTGTATAAATAGGTGTGACTGGCAAGAAGTTGGGGGAGAGCTTGAATTGGCGTACACCTTGGCATCCATTCTGGGGTGAAGGGGGGAATTTTGGGTTTATCTCTGTAGGCCCTATGGCTTAGGGGGTTCCCAAAAATTTCTTCCTGAGGGGTTTCCTTGGGGGGTCTGCCTCTCACCTTTGGGGTTTTATGGTCCAGTGGAGAGGGGAGGTTCCCAAGGACGGCCTTCCATTAATGACCGGCCCGGACAACAAGCCATCAATGTGGAGTGCCCCTGGGGTCAGGTGTTTCGCCCAGTGGTTGGCTTGACAGGTGGTCCCAGAAAGATACCTGGCCTCACACCATTACCTATGTTGCAATGCGCCCCCACAACTAATTAGCTCAATTACCAGTTTTTTAATTAGGTCAATAAATGCCCCAAGTATTTCTCCACATTGTGTGTCTGGTCTCTTTATTTCGCGATGGTGATTCAAGTGACTGTAGAGATCTATTCTGGATCCCCATGGTCTGTCACTATGAGGACATAGATTTCCAGATGGAAGGCAGTCACTCACTTCATGCTGGTGGTCTTTATTTCTTTCAGAACACTGAAATTTGTCTGCCTGTCTTCCCAAGAGATTTGTAGGATTTTTCAGAGGCAATGTTGATGGAATCTTTCCAAAACTCTATGGATTTTTAACTAGGTTACAAACCTATAACTACAATAAAGAATGCCAGCCAAATCTATATGATGCACACACTGTCTTCTTTGCCATTGTTGACCCACACCTTCCCAATGAACTGACCACTTTCACCAACTCCTATCATCCCATTTTTTATGCTCTTATGATTACACTGACATTCACATACCGAAAATGTGACAACTGTTGGAAACAACAGAACAAAATGTATGACAATAAGATAGAAAAATGGGATGGACGGAGGTGGACACTGAAGATTGGTATGTCACTCAGAGATGTTGATCAATGTCTGAATTGACTCAGTGTCTCAGTTTTTCAAAAACTGAGATTTCTGAACCAGAGCCAAATGGCCTGGAGAACTGTGGAAATGTTTCCTCTGAAGATTTTTCGGGGATATGACCAAGATATGTTCAGAATCCAGCATCTGCCTAGCTTGGAATCAACTCAGTGACACCTTTTTGTAGACTTTTAGAATCACACATATTGGCACTCCTTGCACTAAAATATTACACCAAGGGTGATTTTCCTCCTGGAATTGCCATCATCTGATTGTTTAATTTGTATGAAGTGTCCAGTGGCATTGCAGGAATTTTCTCATTTTTCCAGACTTTTTTATTCTAACTGTGAGAGTATTTATTTGCATGCTTACTTAGTAAAATGCAGTTGCACTCCTAGCTTGTTCATAATGGATCATGCCCTATTATAGCTTTTCTGATGAAGGTAGATTTTCAGTCTTTAACCAGATCGGTTGATTCTGGGCCGTTAACAATACCATAAGAATGGATGAGAAAGGTTGAAGAAGGGAGTGCATTAATGCCATGCTCCACCTGTCGTTATCTATGTGTATGTACCCTTACAGTCCACAATGAATTATAAGAAATCATGGCTCTCACTAAAAAAAGCTTTTCAATCAGTCACCATTTGATCAGTATTGGTCCAAAGATTGATTTTGTTTGCTAGAGCTTTGATTAGTTTTCTTTGCATAACAATTCTTTTTTCAGGCCCTTGACTTTCTCTTCTCCTTCTCTCGTCACAAGGACATTGTGGTTTTTGTCTTCTTCGTTTTGTTTCTGATGGATCATTTCCACTCTGAAGCAGAAGCAATGACCCATGATCTCCTTTGCCCCTCCAGATGAACAACGGGGAAGAGGGAAGGGAGATCTGTCTGGATTATAGTTCACATGATTAAAATAATATTCTAAATTATATTACAATGCACTGGGTTTATTTTTAAAATCATGTAAATGGAAAGAAGAACCTTCACTCTTTTTTCTAAATAACTTTAGGATTTTCTTAGTGTTTACACCAAATGTTAAACCATATGAGTATGATCGCAGAGGATCTTGTATAAAATCCCAGACTAAAATGTTCCCTGGTTTCTTTCCAAGCCCCTGGAAGGAGAAACAAAACAGCATTTCCTTCTAATTTATACAATTCCAGACTTACTGCTATCTGTAAAGAGGGAATCAAATTAAATTGTGGTTTGTGTATTTGGCAATTAAGTAAAGTTTGTTTTGAAATCCTGCATAGAAATGTTTGCATCTTCAAACCGTGTATCTGTGCGCCATTTAAAATAATCAGTTTACATTTAGACATACATTTTTGTTTAGACTGTGCTTCAGGCATAGGTGTTACCCTGCATTGAGCAGACATTTAACTAAGCTCAGCTCACTGCTATAATGAGAATACATTTCTGCAGATATTGTCATCCTGATCCTTTCAAAGTTTTCTCTGACTTTGTATACACTTGGGTTAGCCATTTCATGTGTAGACACTGATTTCTTCCACTTTGAAACCTCAACAAATTCCATATGGCAGAGGACATCTTCTAATCTAATCTAATGGGAGACAAGAGGGAAATGATGGTGTGGTTCAAATTCTTAATGTAAGGACAAACGAATGTCTACATCTTATATGGAGAGAAATGTACTTATAGTCCTGGCCAGTACAGCTCACACACAATGCCCTTTTGTAATTCCATGTCTCTGCATCATGCCTCATATCAAGCCTATAGAATCATAGAATCATAGAGTTGGAAGAGACCTCATGGACCATCCTGTTCAATCCGCTGCCAAGAAGCAGGAATATTGCATTCAAAGCACCCCTGACAGATGGCCATGTGTCAGATCATCTGATAAAAGCGCTGCATTGGAATACTGACTGGTTCACCCTTGTTAAATGCATCACTTTATTTCTCCCACTTGATTACTCAGCTCTTGATGATTTATAGCTGAATAAGTAGGCCACATCCAGAGGAAAATGTTGTGTTAGGGGGATGAGTAGTGTTTGATCTAGAAGTGTTAATTCATCTTTCAAGTCATCAATTAGTATTAAATGGCTATGAGTGATAAAACGAGTCAGAATGTTGTTTAGGGAGGGAAAAGGCAATGGGGACATGTGCTTGTTTTCTTTTGTTGTTATGTATTACATATACACAAGCATCACCAATCTATGCATGTTTCATTTTATTTAAACAACATTCCAGGAAATATAACTGTTGGCATTTGGAAGCCATATCTTTAGGGGAAAGGTCTCCAAGGAAGAAAACGCTACAACAAGATAATTTAATTCCTTATTTTGAGTTTGGAGAATAATTGTCCATTCATTTATCTTCGCAAATACTGAAACTGACAGTTCCATCCAGCACAATGTGAAGAAAATAAAGTTGTTAAAATTATGCCACTTAAAATAGGAGGGTGGCTTTCTCAATGGGTAAGTCCAAACAAATGTGTGACCAATACATTGCAGAGAATGTTGTGGGTTTTGGGGCTTTTTAACCTTTAAAATAAAATATTACTACATGGAAGACATGAGAGAAGTCCATGAAATTTTACACATGGTGGAGAAATTAGAGAGATGGGACTTGTTCTCTTTTCTTATAATACTAGAATGCAAACTTATCCAGTAAAACTAGTGGGTCCAGAATAAACAAAAGTCAATACTTTTTTCTTACCCTGCTTAACTGTAGAGCTTGCTTCTAGAAAATGTGGTGATGGCTGTCAGTTGGGATGGTTTTAAGAGAGGATTAGATGATTCATGGAGGATAAGACTGTCTAGTAGTCATTGTGATTATTCACATAGTCTAATAGATTACATGTCACCTGCAGTATCAGAAGCAGCCTGCCTTTCAGTGCCAGTCATTGGGGGAACATTGAGCTGAATTATGCCATTACTGTTGCCTTGAGGTCATGCTTGCAGGATTCCAGGGTTGGCTATGATTGATCATTGGTCTGATCCAGCACCATGCTTTTATTTTATTAAGCTGTCTTCCATGCATCCTAGTGAACATATTCACTTACATTCCAAGTTATTTGGTGTATAAAGATAGTGACTACACTGGGGTATACATCATGACTTCTGTATCCATGGGGAATATGTTCCAAAACACACACACACACACATCCACATGTGAATACCTGAAACTGTGGATAATAACAAACCCTGTATTTTGACTCAACATGGACTGGAAGCATCCCTGATTATCACATTGAAGAGCCTAGAGAGGCCTTCAAACATTTTTGGGGGAGAAGAAGGACCATACTGTATTGGTGAACCATTCCTAAAATACTAAAAATCTTCAGTTCAGATCTTGTTTCAACCAGAGCAATCTTAGGAAGTATAATTGCTTTACAGTCTCCCTTACACTTCTTTCAGTGGGCATTATGAAGGGCTAATAATGATGGCCTGCTAAATATGTTTGATTGAACCGATGCAACCAATTTAGAGTCGCCGTCTGGTATGCTTATATGACATGCATGATGGATAATGTACTGAATATATATCTCCAAGCTAATATTAAAACTTAGGAGTATGTTAACAAAAAGATAATGAAGTTCTTCCAAGGATGTGAGATGATAAACATGCATATTTTAATCATTGTGGTTTGCATCATGTTCAACATTTTCAAGAATTGTATTCTGTTCAGTCTTTACTTGTGGTCTGTTTGAGATAATAATCACAATTGTTGACATGGCCTTCCTCTTAAAACAGGCAGTGCCCCCTGCTGAAGGGTTTCTGAGGTGCTATTGACTGGGACACTGAGATTTGATGACTGCAGTGCTTTCCTGGTCATGAGGTCTGTAGAAACAAGCAGATGTGGCAGGACTCAGAGGGGCTCTCTCCAACGGTGTATGAATGCACAAAAGGGTGAGAGTCGTGCAGGTGTCAGCTCCTAATTATATCATTTCAGAAACCTTTCCGTTGGGATTCTGTCTAGCTGATGTGAGTGGTATCATTGGCAGAATAACCATCGAAAACAGAACTCCATCATTTTGGCTATGTCTGCTGGTGCAGGATTTCAACCTTCATAGATACTAAACATTGGTTTTCCGTTGTATTGTTTACCTCTTCTTCTTTCCTCTTCTTCTCTTATTTTTCTTACTTGCTCACGAGTGACTTTGTAGTTGGTTTTTGGTTTAATGTTGATGCTGTACAATCCAAATACTGCAATAATATCCAGATACTATTTGTATTATGGGCCAGTCTTTTCCAAAACAATCTCTGTAAAAAAAAAAAAGCATGGAACTCTCAGAAAATAATACAGTGTGTTATACCTGACCTTACCATTTCAGAAGTGATACCACAGGTTGATTTAGAATACATGTCATGGGAAAGAGACTAAGACATCACTTACAAGTATAATAGGTGTAAAACATAGGCAAGACCCCATTGTTTTAAACAGCCATGCTAAAACTGTAAAAGGGAAATCATAAATCTTGAGGCGCAACTAAAGGGAATGAGTGGCTAATTGCTTTACATTCTTTTCAACTGACATACAGACATCAGAATAGATACTGCTAAGAGATCATGACAGCAGTGACAAAACAATGCAATTGGAAAAGACAAACTCCTAGTTTGTTGCTTTCTGTGGCAGCTGCAATTGTGTAAATGTATTCATGTGACATATATAAATGTGTTTATAGAAGGTTGTGCCAATGGTTCCTCGCCATGATTGTTGGAAGGCAACATGTATGGTTAGAAGCGTTTTCCTCCCTCTTTCCAATAGCAGACTCAGGAATGACAGAAAAGGAACCAAGATGGGGTCACTGAGAAACAAGGATATGCTCAAGCAAACTCTAGGCTTTGCAGAAGTACAAAACATTGAAATGAAATCCATCATAAGGATCATCAGTGACTCACAAAAAGCTTGATAAGCTTGCTGAGTGGCCATATGAGTTGTGCCAATTTGAAAAATAAAACTTTAGGGAGACATGGAAAGAACGGGCACTCAGCTCATTGGAAATGTCTTTACTTGTGGTTTCTTTGGATTCTGAACTGGAAGTATAAAGAGTACTTGATAGTGTTCTTGTTCTCAGTGGGAAAATGCATCTCAGCATATTGAGACACTTGGTTTTTGAAGAGGGACCAAGCTCTAGCATTTTTCACATTTTGTTTGTTAAAAAACATTGCATAAAAATATATGAATTAATTTACAGTGACCATCATATGTTGTGCAAATATATTGTGCAAAACAGTGCTTTTGTAGAAATGAAAAGCCAAACTTTTTTTTCTATTGCAAAGTCAAGTATTTGGGGGATGTTTGAATCTCCGGCAGGAAGGTAACAGCGCTCCATGCAATTATGCCAGCCACATGACCTTGGAGGTGTCTATGGACAACACTGGCTCTTCGGCTTAGAAATTGAGATGAGCACCAAGCCCCAGAGTGGGACACGACTGGACTTAATGTCAGGGGAAAACCTGCTCTTAGTGGAGATGAAATATGCTAGAGTTTATTTGTATATAGATCAGAATCGCTCATTGTTGCCTCTTCTTTCAGTGTGACTTTGGGGGCTGTCATTAGAAACATCTACACTCTAAAATATAGCTGCTGATCAGCCTTGCTGAAATGAATAGGAATTCTATCTTCATTGAATTTGCATAGGGGATTTCCTTATGATATGCTTTCTAGAAACACATTATGTTCTGCTCTGAAGGAATTAAAATCCACAAATTATTTTCAGAATGTATTTAAACATTATCACTTTTCAGCCTCTTCTCCATTGAAATAGTCCCTCCTTCCATAGCTGCTTTTCACTGCAACAGCTGCCAGGGCTGCGAGCCTACATCTTTGGAATATGTATTTTGTCCCTGATTGTTTTTGCATAATGTTTGGGGAAGAGCAAGCAAGAGACAATTAAGCTTCTGCACAGAACAGAGGTCTGATTCCCCTCCTCCATAAAAGTCTCAAGGTATTCACTACAGGAAAATATCCAGTTAACATGATCAGATTATTTTAGTTCTATAGAAGAATATCTTGGAATATCTTTCCAAAGCTCAGAATATCTGTCACAAATTGCTTTTTGTTAATACAGAAAAAGTTGGCAAAACAGAGATATTTCCCTTTCTCAATTCTTTATAAAGAATAATATCCTCTGATGCAGCTGGTCTCTTGAGTGCCTACCAACAGCTGGGTTATTCAGAAATCATTTCTCCAAGATTGTGAAGATGTAGCGCACAATTGGCAGCAATACAGACTCAGGCAAAGTTCTTGGGCAGACCTCCTGGTTGTTGGCTCTCTCAGCTATCCAGTGCAACATTTCAGCCTTATCAAGACAGAACTCTAACTAGGTTGTTGTGAGTTTTCCGGGCTGTATGGTCATGTTCCAGAAGCATTCTCTCATCTTCAGTTTGTCCAACTTGCCCTCAGCCACAAGAACTGATATTCAATAACATGAGCTTGATGAGATAGCATTCAGTAGATTCCCTTAAGCATTAATTGTAAAAATATGCTACTCTAGTCCTCTTAGATTGTGTTGAAGTGTGCCTTTATAGAACCTGACTCTCTCATTTTAAAGATTTAGCAGTACAATTCAGATAGGCAGATGATAGGCACTAGGTGACCTATAAGGTTATCTACTGATTAGATGTGGCTTTCACACTTCACATGGCTTAAATATATGTTGAGTCAAGGACATAGTCCAAAACCAACCAACTGTAACATCATATCTGATTCTTTATAGGTATAGGGATAGCTACTGGGTTGCTCGTAATTGCAATATGAGTTTTAATATCATTCCAATTGCCATAGCTCCCATAGGGTGTCCAGTGGGTGATGCAACTGTAATGCAGTAGGTACACAAATATACACGAAGATTCAAAAGTGATACTGAAACCCCTCCATCAATTCCATATAAAAACTTACCCCTGAAAAGTTTCGAAGTCCAGGAATATTGGGTTCTGTTATTTATTTATTTATTTATTATTTATTTATTAATGCACTTGTATACCGCTAATATCTCAGCCTAAATCGGCGACTCATTGCGGTTTACAACATTTAAAAAACAATATTCAGTTAAAAGCATAAAACACATATACAGTACAAATTATTGGGCCACCAATAACAATCCTATGCATCTCATAACTGGAATCGTAATCCAAAATTCATCGTCCGTGTATAACCAATCCTTAGTCATCACAATTCGTTACAACGGATTAACCGAATGCTTGTTTAAACATCCATGTCTTCAATCTTTTCCGAAACACCATCAGCGAAGGGGCTGATCGTACCTCTATGGGGAGGGTGTTCCAAAGCCGGGGGGCCACCACAGAAAAGGCCCTATCTCTCGTCCCCGCCAGCCGAGCTTGAGAAGCAGGCGGGATCGAGAGCAGGGTCTCCCCGGAAGATCTCAAACTCCTGGTGGGTTCATAGGCAGAGATGCAGTCAGATAGGTAGCTTGGGCCGGAACCGTTTAGGGCTTTAAAGGCCAACGCCAGCACTTTGAATTCAGCCCGGTAGCAGATCGGTAGCCAGTGGAGTTGGCGCAACAGGGGGGTTGTATGCTCCCTGCACTCCGCTCCTGTTAAAATCATGGCTGCCGAGCGTTGGACTAGTTGGAGCTTCCGAGTTGTCTTCAAAGGCAACCCCACGTAGAGAGCGTTGCAGTAGTCTAAACGGGATGTAACCAGAGTGTGGACTACCGTGGCCAAGTCAGACTTCCCAAGGTATGGGCGCAGCTGGCGCACAAGCTTTAGCTGTGCAAATGCTCCCCTGGTCACCGCCGAAACCTGGGGTTCCAGGCTCAGCGATGAGTCCAGGATCACACCCAAGCTGCGAACCTGCATCTTCAGGGGGAGTGTGGCCCCATCTAACACAGGCTGTAACCCTATGCCCTGTTCGGCCTTGCGACTGACCAGGAGTACCTCTGTCTTGTCTGGATTCAATTTCAATTTGTTCGCCCTCATCCAGACCGTCACAGCGACCAGGCACCGGTTCAGGACCTGGACAGCCTCCTTAGTAGCAGGTGGAAAGGAGTGACAGAGTAGGACATCATCCGCGTACAGATGACACCGTACCCCGAAACTCCGGATGATCTCCCCCAGCGGCTTCATGTAGATGTTAAACAACATGGGAGACAATATTGAGCCCTGAGGAACCCCACAAGACAATGGTTGTGGGGTTGAACAGGTGTCCCCCAACAACACCTTCTGAGATCGACCCTCCAGGAATGACCGGAGCCACTGCAAAACAGTACCTCCAAGACCCATCCCTGCGAGGCGTCCCAGAAGGATACCGTGGTCGACGGTATCGAAGGCCGCTGAGAGGTCGAGCAGCACCAACAGGGACACACTCCCCCTGTCGAGCTCCCGGCGCAGATCATCCACTAAGGCGACCAAGGCTGTCTCGGTACCATGTCCCGGCCTAAAGCCAGACTGTGCCGGGTCTAGATAATCCGTGTCTACCAAGAATACCTGGAGTTGTGAGGCCACCACACGTTCCAAGACTTTGCCCAAGAAGGGGAGATTGGAAACTGGCCGATAGTTGTCGAATTTAGTGGGGTCCAGTGATGGTTTCTTCAACAGCGGTTTTATTATAGCTTGTTTTAAGCTCGCTGGAAACTTGCCTTCCCGAAGGGAAGCATTAACCACCACCTTAACCCACTCAGCCAATCCCCTTCTGGCCTCCTTTAGAAGCCAGGATGGGCAGGGGTCCAGGATGCATGTGGTTGGCCTCATTCCTCCAAGTATCTTGTCCACATCCTCGGGTTTCACCAATTGAAATGAATCCATCAAAACTGGACAAGCAGGTGCTCGTGTTACATCCTCAGAGACTGCCATTAACATGGTATCCAGACCAGAACGGATCAAAGCGACTTTGTCTGTAAAGAACTGAGCAAAAGCTTCACAGCGAGAAGTCGAATCGTCAGGGTTCCCACCTTGAGTGGTGGGATTTAAAAGGCCTCTGTTATATGTTCACGTTCATTGTTGCTTGTGCCCAAATTGTAGCCATGTATCCACATTGAGTAGTTTGATCACAGATCAATCTCAAAAGCAAATCTTGGGTAACACACCTAATATCATTTCCTGCAAGGAATCTTTACAGTAGCTTTACTCAAATTGAGACAAACATTTCCCCTGGAAATACATTAGAAAATTGATGCAGAGTCTTGGTACACAATGTACTCTTTAGCAGAGGTTCTCAACCTGTGAGTCCCCAGATGTTTTGACCTTCAACTCCCAGAAATGGCTGGGATTTCTGGGAGTTATAGGCCAAAACATGTGGGGACCCAAAGGCTGAGAACCACTGCTCTATAGGTAAGGAATAAAAGAAAAGGGATATACATACAAGGGGAAAGGTCTTTACAAAGACTAAGAACAGAGCTGGGGATCCATTCTTTCCAGAACTTGACTTCAGAATGGGAAGTTCTTTTGTTTCCTCCTTTTTGCTCATCATGTTTCAGTTTTGCTAATTTTATTTGGATATCGCTTTTTGTTCTCCTATTTGGTTGCATTGTCTGTTTATTAGTTATTTACAGGCATATAGCCGGGGGGGGGGTTGAGGGGCTTCAGCCCCCCCCCCCGAAATTCTCATGGTGGTCCGTGAGAAGACCTTACTGGTACATTATTTAAACTGTTATGTTTATTCATATCATGATCTGATCACCCTGCTCTATATATCCCATATGCATGGGAGTATTGGGGTAACGATACAAAAGGTTTGCTAGGGTAGACCCTCTTTCACTCAGACTCAGCCCCTCCCCGAAACAAACTCACCCCCCCCCCCCCGAATTGAAATCCTGGCTATGGGCTTGGTTATTTACAGTATTTATATACCGCTTTTCTCACCCCTGGGGGACTCAAAGTGCTTTACACAAACATAGTGGCAAAATTCAATGCCTTACAAACATACACCAAATTACAATCCACACCGTAACAAAGTATAAAATCAATGGGACAGTTCAACATAAAATACAATAAAAAGACATTTAAAACATGAAATATAAGAATTAAAACCCAGTTTTAGAATTCTATAAGTATTGCATTGACAAAGGGGAAATGAGTTAGAAGAATACTATAGAGCCACAATGGAGAACTTAGAAAATACCTAAAGAGGACATATTATATATGTCAAACGTAGATAAATGAAACTACAGGTTCTGGTCCTGTGGAATATGGGAGTCATACTGTGCTTCTCTTTCCTTTGTGCGAGCTTGCAACTCTCAGAGCAAATCTAGGAATGGGTTTGTACAAATGTTTTCTGTTGGTCTACTAGGCCAACCCCTCAGCAATCAATGTAACATGCTGGGATGGTTGCCAAATCTACTGTGGTAAACTCCATGTAGCAAAGCACCCCTTTTAAATTTCCTGATTCTTTAAAAATATTTTTGGTTCTAAACTATCAGAATAATGAAGTGATCACTGAATATTTCCCAGAAGACTAGTTCTTGTTCAGAAGTTCCCTTGCACTGCTTTTCTCAAGAAGACCGCTTGTGTAGCGCCTATGTGATTCAGTGGATCTTGCACTGGTGAATTTCCTGGTGAATTTTGCCCTTACGCCAAGGGCACTGTTTCTTCCCCGACTTGCTGTGCCTTCTACTTCCAGCCATTTTAAGACAAGCAAGGGGTTAAACCATTAGTTTGCTTGTGAATAGCTGCCATCCAGGGATTTTGTGAAAAGCTGAGAGCACTTGGGATTGATTCTCCAGTAGACAGCTGCAGTAGCTGCTGCCTGTTTTGACTATTACAAAATTCATTCCTGCCAAGCATATTTCTGTTGTCCTTTCTCAAGTAAGTATCATAGGAGTGCCAAAGAATTCCAATAGCCCCCTCATTCTCTTAGAGCATGTAGTCTTTTTTCTAAAAAGAATGGCACATGAAATCCCTTATTTGATAGGTTGATGAAGCAAGGGCGGCCTTGAAGTATTTTGATTTCATCTCCCCAAAAAGGGACCAGTTTGGATGCATTCCAGATTAAATGAATCAGTTCTGTGGGCTTTTCTCTGTGTTTGTGTGTGTTCAGTGCCCCTTGTGCCATTGATTACAAAAAAAAGAAGAAAACCTTTTACACACATTGTAACATAACTACTATATCTGAAAAGCAGACTATTTTAAAGTATGTATTTTAATAAATACTTTTAGCACGAGTTTTCTCCATCCAGGCATATTGCCAGTAGGTGGTATTCAAGGCTAAAGTCCTTACCTTTGTGCGTCTGCTAAAAAAGTATCAATTATAAAAAAAAGTCCAACAATGTTCATCCAATCAGATCCCTCTATTAACCAAAAATTCCAATGGCTCTTTCAAAAAAGAGTATGCAAGAGTGCTAATGGACTGCGCTGCCGTGCTCATTGTTGAAGGAGGGAGAGAAGTAGTCGCTCAAAGTTATGGTTTTTCTTTTTTAATTGGACATCTCTAGAATTGAATAGCGTTGTTGTTACCAGGAGGTTGTACCACTTTTTCACGCCAGTAGCATTTTCACATCCTTTACAATGCAACATTGCGGTGCTATATAGCAGCTAAGCACACAAACCATCTTTTAACGCTCTCATGGGGTGTAGCCTTGAAACTGTCATAAACCCATAAACATCAGCAGGCTAAAGGTATGATCTGTTTCTACATAACCCTATGCAGTTTTCTTCTTCTGAGGAAAGCAACTCCACAGTAAGTTGCCACATAAGAGGTTCATCACATGAATTAGTGCTAAAATGAAGCAAATTTAAAGAGACAGTCTCTTGCAGGGTCTCTATCCTAGGAATGACCAGTTTCCAAAGATGGAAAGAAGAATATGTTTTGGATTCAGGACTTGTCCATTTGTACTCTTTAGTGGCCAAGTGGGTGCATGTGACGCATATTTTCCAACTGTCCTGATTTGGCAGGGACAGTCTCAATTGATCCTATCTCATTCCACTTTTTATTTTAAAAAGTGGAAGGAAAGGACTAAATGTGTCAGCACATTTAAGATTAACTGGTTTTTATTTTTCCATTAGGTTCTTTGGATATAAACCCACTTCTTCAAGTGTAGCATCAAGTGGTATTAAAGCCATAGGCAGAAAGTACCACTTGGTGGGTACCAGTTATAGGAGTGAGACAGAATGTAATAGGGTTTAGACCAGTGGTTCTCCACCTGTGGGTGCCCAGATGTTTTGGCCTTCAAGCCCCAGAAATCCTAACAGCTGGTAAACTAGTTGTGATTTCTGGGAGTTGTCAACCAAACCACCTGGGGACCCACAGGTTGAGAACCACTGGTTTAGAGAGAGGCAAGTGCACATCATGACCTTTGCCCTATCCCCCCCCTCCCCCACTTTCTCCTTGACTTCCTTTTTCTTTTCTCCGGCTTCTATTCTGTCAAGGTTTCCTTCCACATTGTAGCCAGCTGAATCTTTGCTGTGCTCTACAGGTCATTTGGAGGCAGCAGAATGAGAACAGAAGGAAACAAGCAAGCAATACTGTCATGTCAAAATAAATCAGGCAACAAACTGCCAAGGGCAAGCTAAAATGGGTGCTAAGGCACTCTGGATCTTCTAGACCTCAGAACATTAGCCCTAGTTAACCGCAGAGTTCAAGCAAAGACTTATACTTTGGTTGTCCTGGTGACTATTCAAAGCTCTGTCCTTTGATGGAGAGCTAGGTCTAATGGGGCCATTTCTGTCCTAGAGCCTTGCACTCTTGTAGTATTCTAAAATATTTGGGGAAATCTTGGTATGGCCACAGAACCAGACTATGATATATCTTCTTCAAGATTGGGAAGAATTGACTTCGACTCCCAGAATCTGCCAGATAGCATGGCTACTGGGAATTCTATGAGCCATAGTCTAAAAGTACCTTTTCCTAGCTTTGTTCTGTAGGTCTCCACAAAGTTACCATACTCATATGTTTTCATTGGAAACACTGAGGGCAAGAGGAGGAGTTATGGGCCGAGTCTGAGAGTGTCATGTGACTAGGCCATCCAGCTTGTGTGTGTAATGAAGAAAGAACCCTGGAACTGAAACACAAAACAGAAGAGAAACAGTTGAAGAGGTTGCAGGAAAGCTGATTGTGAGTGTTGGATCCGCCTATGCCCTGATTCATGACAGCCGTAAATTCAGTAAAGTGTGTGTCAGATGGGTGCCTAAGCAATTGACAAAGGAGCATAAGTACAAGCAGCATGCAGATGATGTGAAAAAAGGGTGGCTACAAAAAAAACCCACATTTTTTACTAATGGCATTAAAGAGTTGGTACAACACTGAGAAAAATACATCACAAAGGAAGGTGACTAGAAAAATGATGTAATTTGTTTTTGAAATTCTTAATAAATAGGGTTAAAGTACAGAAACCTTTGAAGAACCCTTATATTACTTTGGCATTTTTAGAATGCCAAAGGGCTCACTGTTTTTATTGCAACACACACATACACAAGTCCTAGAATTTCACTTCTGTTATCTACCCCAGGTTCTACTTTCATTGGGAAATGAGCAATAGTGTATATAATCCATGGCACACACTTCTGTAGTTGAGAAAGATCTAGTTAGTCTAACATCTTGTTTTCCCGGAGACTTACTGGATTCTCTCAGTAAGTGGTATTGAGAGGCATAATGCCCCTGATTATAGCATAAAACCATCATGACTACTAGTCATGTAAATCAATATATGTTAACTAAAGAGCTTTATTAGACCTTAAAAATATGTTGGAGTGGTAGAGAGATGTGACTTAAATTGTTAACCTTAATGTTTCTTAAAGGTACAGAAACTAAATCTTTTAAAAAGCAACTTACAGGTTGGGTATTTGTTATCTGAAATGTTCGGGACTAGAAATATTTTGGATTTAAGGTGTGGTCATCCACCCCCCACCCCCTGAGATTTTGGAATACCTGTATTTCTACATGAGATATCATGGAGATGGGATACAAGTCTAAACATGAAATTCATTTACCTTTCATATACATATGGCCAGAAGATAATGTTATACACAATATTTTAAAATAATTATTTGCATGAAACAAATGTGTGTACATTAACCATATTTATTTATTTATTTAGGTGATTTTTATCCCACCTTTCCCCACTTAAGGGTCCAAGGTGGCTAACAGCATTATAAAATACAACAATACAAACATTAAAACAGTACATATCAAAACCAAATATTTGACAGCGCAGTGCTGATAAACATTAAAACCTGAATATTAAAATAAAACTATATCATCCTAAAATCAAAGGTACGTAGGAGTCATCCAAGTGCTCTCATCTGCTTGTATCAGAAAATCCAGTGGCCTGAAAGCTTTCTTTTAAAAGTATGTTTTAAGACTTTTTCTGAACCTGAGTAGGGTATGGGCAGATCTAATCTCCATCAGGAGGGCATTCCACATTATGAGTGCAGTCCCGGAGAAGGGACCTTCCCTTGAGAGCTGGAATATGTTATTGTTTACACCAGGATCTCCTCGCTGGATCTAAGAAATCTCCCAGGGATGTAGCAGGGGACACACTGTCTCAGGTCGCCTGAAACGCGACCGTGTAGGGCTTTAAAGTTGAAAACCAGCACCTTAAATTGAGCCCAGAAATTGATGTGCAGCCACTGGAGCTGTTCCCACAGTGGAGTAGTGTGATCTCTTACATTCGCATTAGAAAGTAAAGGTGTCACTATATAGCCAGCAATGTGTACAACTTTGGATTTTTTTTAGTATTTTAGATTTTCAGAATTCTGGTTAAGGGATGCTCAACCTGTATTTGGGGAATATAAGTAGCCCCCGTTTATTATGTATTCAAAATAGGAATGCATGCTTTTTAAATATCATGAAAATCTCTTGTCTCTGTTTAAAACACTCAAGAATGTGAAGTTTCTACACAACTAATCAGTTTTTGACTCCTATCTTAGATATTGTCACCAGGATATATTTGTATGCACTCTCCTTTGAGGCAGCTAAATGATCTGAAAAGATGTCTTTAAAGTCTCTTTGAATATTCTCTCTTTTCTTTCTTCACCTGTTCAGAGCATGCTACAGTGTTGGCTTGGCTTCAGAAATGTCCTACTGGTAATTACTCCACTTAGATTTTTTTTAGCTGCCCATGGCGGGCAGAGATCATAGCCGCTGTTGCAAGGTGAGCTTTTTCTTTCACAGCTGCAGAGGTTGAGCAAAAAGATGACCAAATGACAGTAAGATTGCCTGGTATTGAAGATCTCTTGGTTTTCTTGCTGTGGGGAAATATATAATTTGGCTGCTGATTTTGCACAGGGCAAGTGCAAGATGTCTGGTCCCTTCCTATCTTTGTCTTTGCTTATGACAGCCGAGTTGTCAGGAAAATCTTGCATTTGCTTTCAACTCATCTGTGGCCGTATATTTTTACAAAACCTTCACTTTTGCAAAGTGATCAAAACTACCATTCATAATTTTTAAAAGACAAAACAGTCTGCATACCAAAACGTTCTACAGACGGCGTATTTACTCGTTTCTTATTTCCCCCTTCCTCTCACTCTTTAAGGGTCTTAATGTTCATTTTACTTATTCAGAACATTAAAATAGCAAATGGTTTATATGAGGTGTTGCTAATTACCTATATTACTGCACTACTGTGGCAGATGTGTGCAAAAAAGAAGCTGAAAATGCCCACAGCTGCGCTCGCCACGACATCGCGCTGAAACACAGACAGAAGGCTAACAGATGTTCTGAACTGTCACTCTGCCTACTTCAATTTCTTTCCTTGCTTGCTCTTAGTATACACACAAGCTTACGGTCCACAACATAGTTAACAATAAAATGTTACTGAGCAAAGAAACAACACTATTAATGTAATAAAACAGAGATTAAAAACCAAACACATCCAAATAACAAAAACAGTAAGAAAAATAAACCTGCAATTTTTGCCAAATGTGGACAGAAAAATGAAGCTTTTGACAACCCTGAATTAGTAGGGAGGTGCTGAGAACAACCCTTTAGGTTGGCATCCCCAAATTTTAAGACATCCGCGCAGAATGAAAAGTCTTATGCACTAAAGCTGATCTCAGAAAACTATAGCTAATTAAGATAAAGTCTTTGATAGTTTCAGGTCTACAGAATTCATTGTAATGTGCTAGTAGCTGGTTAAATTTTAGGTGTGCCCTCCTCAGAATTCCCCAGTTGCAACAGAAATATGGACAAAAAACATTAATGCCTGAAAATACTAATTGACTTTCTTTCTTTTTTATATACAATATCTTTATTGTATATTTTCCAGTAACAATAAAAAATGAAAAAGAGAAAAAATGAAGAAAGAAAAAGGTGAAAATAGAAAGAAAGATAAAGAAAAAAAGAGCGGGGGGGGGGGAGGACTTTCTTGAAACACATGTATCTTTGGAAAGCAATTTTAAATTTGTGCTTGCTAGAAGGATCGCCACAATATTTAACCTATTAAAATATTATCCCATGAATTGATTAAATAGTTACATTTCATTTCTGAGAATTAGAATATTTTTGAAGGTCAAAGAAGGCATAAAATAAATGCAGATCATCTGCTCCAACATTTTAATGTTCCTTTAAAATTAAAAAAAGGCACAGCACAATAAATAGTACCGTATTGAGAGGTATTCGTTTTTTGGAAGATTGAAGAAGAACTAAGGGAGGAAGATGCGAGATTCCTGTTGTACAGAAGTTTTAATGGCTTAAACATAATGTTCAACATAATCAGCATTTGGCCTCTCCTGTTCCTTAGTTCTGTTAAGAAACATGGCTCCAAATTGTACATCTTTGCTAGGTTTATTTCTAAATTACTCCCCACACTTAATTACGAGGATGAGAGGGATGCCTTATTCCTCTTTGTTATAGGCTAAGCTCTCAGTAATCCCAAACAAAAGAGCCAGTTCTGGAAGATATAGGATTTGCTAGCGGGATTATGGTCTCATAGATAATGATGTGCAGTCAGCAGAAGCAAAGCTTTATTTTAATTCAAATAAGCCAATAAACAAACCACTGACAAGAGTAACTGGTTTCTGTTGCCACATTGGCAGCTGAATGATAGAAAATCTATTATACCCTATTCGCCATATGTTTAATTTAATAGAGATACAAATTAAACTCTCTACATTACCTATTAATATTGCAATGCATTTTAATAACTATACTTTTCTATTTGCTTGTTGTCTACTCTGTATGTGTGTGTATAGCCACATAAATACACACACAAACATATGCACACATTTCTAAATGTGCCCTTACGGGCTGTATGGTGCGCTTTGCTGATGTATATAATTTGAGCAGAGCATGTGAGGCACAAGCCCACCAGATTTTCTTAACAAAAAAGAACAATTTGAGAGATATCAGGAGAGCAACAGCAGAGTTTTGTAGGACATAATGAGGTAATTGGAGTTCATAGACCCTGGTAATTTGCTTTTGCATAGCAGTTTCCTCCTTCAATATAACTGCCATAGCTCTTCCGCAAGCCGTAAAACCTGGGCTTAACCAGAGCCCTCTTCAATTTGACCCTTACCCGGTGAAGCATCCCTCATACTTCTCGGAGCTGGTTCTCTAGTAGGGTCAACTTTTGGAAGAGTTTGCTTGGCTTGAGGTCAAAAGGAGAAACAGTTTTGCCAAGGCTGTCCCATGGGGCCCTTTGTTCTCCTTCACATTCCAAAGCTGGCATGACTGTTAGAGCATCGTATAGGGATGTTCTTGTTTTGAATTATTTTATAATACATTGGTTTATTAAACAGAAGTGGAAATATAGTTGCCATGTTTTTTAAAAAATCTATTAACTTGATAAATCCATTTCCTATTTCCAACAGACCTCACTACCTCTGAGGATGCTTGCCATAGATGCAGGCGAAACGTCAGGAGAAATGCCTCTAGAACATGGCCCTATAGCCCGAAAAAACCTACAAGAACCTATTAACTTGATGGTTTTTTTGTTTTAACTAGATTATTTTAAAGTATTTACTTATTTATTTACAACATTTCTACCCCGCCTTTCTCACCCCGGAGGGGACTCAAGGTGGTTTCACATACAGGCAACAATTCAATGCCCTAAAATACAATGTACACTTAAATATTAAAATAGAATTAAAAAGTACACTAAAACAATGAAAACATTTAAAAACAATATAGTCGGAGTTAAACACATAATCCACAAGCGTAATCTGGGCCGTTCTAATGGTCAATGCAGATTGTTCCAAGTCTATCTATTGCACAAGTTCTCTAAAAGCCTGGCCCCAAAGCCATGTTTTCACTCTCTTGCAGAAGGTCGGAAGGGAGGGGGCTGAGCTAACATCATTGGAGAGGGAGTTCCACAGTCGAGGGGCCACCACTGAGAAGGCCCCATCTCTCGTCCCCACCAATCGTGTCTGTTAGGGAGGCGGGACTGAGAGCAGGGCCTCCCCAGATGATCTTAAACTCTGTGGTTGTTCATAGAGGGAGATATGTTCGGACAGATAACCTGGGCCAGAACCATTTAGGGTTTAAGTAGTACCTCTAGCATGCTTCTAAAGGAATAGAAGAGGAGATTCTTAAAATGAACGGGGGCATGACAGGGAAGAGCAGGTTATTGAGGAGGGTGAGCCGAAGTCAGATAAACAGCAAGGAACTTCTGCCCAAGAGCCACCTTGTTCATTCCTTTTATTTTGCAGCATCTGAGGAATATGGGATGTCAGCAGTAGCAAAAATTTCTGCCTCTACTGTAATAAATCCAGTACAATTATATTTCTGTGGTATAGGATCTAGATACATTTCAGTGGAACTTTGGTGAGATCATGCACGGTGTTTTTAAACATGTAAAGCAAGTGATTTCTGTCAGTGGATATAGGAGTGGGCCACAAGATTCTTGGAGCAAAGGAGAAAAATGTTTATGTACAATATTCCCCATCCAATGCTAAGTTGACTTTCATTGGAAGTGAATAAGGTGATATACAATTTAAAATCAACTCCTGGTGTGAGTGTATTGGCTTTGCTTTGGGGGGGGGGGGGGATCTCCTGATTCCTACTCCCAGGAATCCGTCTTTATTTGTTTTTCTATTAATGTTCTAAACTAACAATTTGGCTTACTCAATACAGCAGGAACCCTGAAAGCTGATGCTGAAAGGGATATTTTACTCAAATTCCATTCTGTCATAGCTTGTTGATGAGAAAGTCAATGTCTGATTTAAAATCTTCAGCCATTACGAAATGCAACCACCAACATTGGAAATCAGAAAGTAGAATTCTGATTTTGATGCCAATAAACATCTGATCTCAATTCAGAGTGCTGGTGTTAATCCTTCAAACCTTTGAACAGCTTGATAGCAAGTTACTTGAAGAACCATCTTCACCCATATAATCCATTCTGTATAATGAGCTCTGTATTGATATTCTTCTCATGTGGTCACCATTAAATCTGTTAAGTTCGAAAGTAAACAGATTAGTGGTGTCATCAACACTGCAAAATTTTCTACATGTTGATGTTCAGATGAAGTCTTTTGTGTAGTTTATTCAATCATTTTTTTAAAAAATCAGATCTTTAGATTTAAAGCTGCCTTTAGCGGACTTCTTTAATTGACTTGCATGTTTGAAACAATTCTGTCTCTGCTACTGTGACTGTTCTGTCGCATATTCCCTGTAATCTAGTTTGCATGCTGCTGTATGAGGGCCTTGAAAAATAGATTTAAAAAATTACTTTTGCTTCGTAAAATTGGGTGCCAAATTTTCTTTTGATATTGCTTTTACACATACACATTTTTAGTTTATGTCTTCCAAGGAAAATAGTTAAACCATCCAGAAAAGTGACCAAATGGAAAAGAAACAGGCATATTGCAATGTGTATACATGTGGTGTGATTTGTTCATTCAGCAGATTCTTCAACCATCCTGATTGCCTGGACAATCCCAGCTAATCCTCTCTTGTCTCGCTTTTTCAGCTGCTTTTAAAACGTCCTAATTTCTCTCTCCTTCTGCTATTTTCCCCCTTAGTCCTCATCTTCTACAAATCCTGCAAACATAATTTAAAGTGCAAAAGTAATTTACAGTAATTAACTTGGGAAGAGAGGAGAGAAAGAGGTAAAAAAAGAAGAAGCGGATTGCTTTAGCCTCTCCTAGCTTTTGTGTCCTTCCTTATTAATGTTTGGCAGTTTTATCATACTCTGGTATTATTTGGCCACACATATCCAGGTTTCTTCTGTGAAATCTTGGAGAATATGAAACAGGATTTCATACTACAAATGTAAGATAAAAAGAATAATCGTAAAACTAGCCGTCCCTTGCCATGCGTTGCTGTGGCCCAGTCTAGTGATCTGGAAATAAAGTAATGAGAAAATGCTGGTTTGTAATATATGTAATTTCTTTAGGCTTGTGGGTAAACAGTATTTCTTGTTGCTTATTTGTCAGTGTTGATGTAGAGACTGTCTGGTTTGCCTACTCTGGAAAATGCAACATATCTTTGTCCTTCTTTAGGAGTCCCTTTCAAATCTATGATATGATATCTGTCATATACATATATGTGTGTGTGTGTGTTTGAATCATATATATTGATCTATATCTATGCCTGGATGACTCTTTGTCAGGGGGGCTTTGATTATGTTTTCTTGCCTTGGTGAAGGAAGTTGGATTGGATGGCCTTAAGGCAGCATTTCTCAACCTGGGTGTCGGGACCCCTGGGGGGGTCACAATGGGGTGTCAGAAGGGTTGCCAAAGACCAGCAGAAAATATAGTATTTTCTGTTGGTCATGAGGGTTCTGTATGGGAAGTTTTGCCCCATTCTATCGTTGGTGGGATTCAGAATGCTCATTGATTTGTAGATGAACTATGTTGTTGTTGTTTATTTGTTCAGTCGCTTCTGACTCTTCATGACCTCATGGACCAGCCACGCCAGAGCTCCCTGTCGGCTCTCACCACCCCCAGCTTCTTCAAGGTCAATCCAGTCACTTCAAGGATCCCATCCATCCATCTTGCCCTTTGTCGTCCCCTCTTCCTTTTTCCTTCCATTTTCCCGAGCATAATTGTCTTCTCTAAGTTTTCCTTTCTTCTCATGATGTAGCCAAAGTACTTCATCTTTGCCTCTATACATCCTAGTAACTACAACTCCCAAATGTCAAGGTCTATTTCTCCCAAATTCCATCTGTGTTCATATTTGGGCATATTGTGTATTTCTGCCAAGTTTTGTCCAGATCCATCATTGTTTGAGTCCACAGTGCTCTCTGGATATAGGTGAACTACAACTCCAAAACCAAAGAACACTGCCCACCAAACCCTTCCAGTATTTTCTATTGGTCATGGGAGAACTGTGTGCCAAGTTTGGTTCAATTCCATCATTAGTGGGGTTCAGAATGTTCTTTGATTGTAGGTGAACTATAAATCCCAGCAACTACAACTCCCAAATGACAAAATCAGTTTTTTTGAGTGAAGGACATACATTGGGTTGTTAGGTGTATTGTGTCCAAATTTGGTGTCAATTCGTCCAGTGGTTTTTGAGTTCTGTTAATCCCACAAATGAACATTGCATTTTTATTTATATGGATATGTAAGTAACTAGATGAGAAGTCAGAGCGCTGCGTTTGAATTTTTGAATTCAAAATGGCCCAGGGTACATCTGCACTGTAAAATTAACACAGATTGACACCACAGCTCAGTGCTAAGAAATCCTGAGAGTTGTACTTTAGTGAGGCACCAGCACTCCTTGGCAGGAAAGACTGTAGACCTTGTAAAACTATGCTGCAGGACCTGCAAGTGCTTAGAGAAGCGTTCTCTCTGAGATCCTTTTGGTACTTCTACTTTTGGCAGATATTGACCATAGAGTTGTGCTGGATGACCTAGAGGTTCCTAGAGAGAACATATCTCTAGAGGTTCCTAGAGAGAACACAATTCTCAATCATTAAACCCACAAATGTGGAGGGCAGAGTATATATCAACTGAAGGGAACCTCTCCAATACATGGAGAAGTAGAGTTGTGTGTCACATCAGCTTACCTGGGTATCCATTTCACACTTGAAGAACTGTGGTCCATTCTAAGATTGCAATGGAACTTGATTCAAGCCTGAATAATTCCCTCTAAACCAGAGCACAATACGTAGCATGTTGCATTTTCCAGAGAGCAGCTTGCTTCTCTCCAAGTAGATTAGCTTTCTAAAGTCTGGGTGATGGCAGACATTTTTGTTAGCTGTGATCTCTCTGCCAAAGGAAGTTCATCAAGTTAGATGTCCTTGGGTTTTTTGTTTTTAATTTTGAGAGAGATGGCTAGATATATTTCTGCCACCTCTGCCTTGGCTCTTTTCTCTTTTTCAAATAATGTTTTTAATGGTGGTTGAAGCTCTCCCCCCCCCCCCCCCCCATTATAGATTGGTGTCCAGTGGCCTTCCAGTTTCTTTCTAGGACAGAAAGATGGCATAGAAATGTTTTAGAAATAAACTGAATAACACATTTTCATCAGAAATCTACAAATGCCCCAATGAATGTTGGAATATATTGGGTCACTCTGTGAATAACAAATGCATACTTTAGAACTGATCATCAATATGGAGGACAGTAATGAAGTCAGGGGGAGGATAGGAAACTGAGTGAAACCATGAAGATGAGCACCCGTCTGGTAATAACCCTCTCCGCATTCCTGTTATGGCTTAATCATGTTGAACACACAAAGGAAGGCAAGGGCCAGGTGGAACCCAGCCACTCAAGGGACTTTTTTTCCAGCCCTCAGGAATTTCCAATTGAGGGCTGCTCTTTCCTTGCTAATTGGAGTGGGGAAGACACACAGAGAGAGACTCTTTCTCTCTCTTTCTCATTCATACTTTCTCTCAAGTGAGCTTACATCTTGGTACAGTAAATAGTCTTAAGGATCATTTGTGGTAGATTCCTTTCAGCAGGGTTGGCCCAGTGGAAAACCCATTACACTGTAAGAGGTTATGGGATCAGAGGAAGGTCTCAGTAGCAACTTTTGTGTAAGATCCTGGCAATGGTGCAGCAGTCCTGGATCCCATGGCCTGGGGGTGGTAGGCATTTATTTATGATCCATCTTTTCTCCTCATACAAAGCAGCTTTTACACATTTTTTAAAAAAGACATGGCTTAAAGATATATATATATATATAAATTTATAACCTGCCCTGTCTCCCAGAAATTAAGAACAATTAATAGTTCAGTTCAAATAGAAAATTAAAATAATATAAGGCATAAGTAAGACATAATAAAAAGATGAAACTACAACTTCACTAATAACCCAATATGATACATAGATTAAAAGCCAAAGACCTGCTTGAATAAATAGGTCTTTGCAAAAGGAAAGGAGAAAGCAGATGAACTAAACCTCCCATGAGAGTGAATTCCACACCCTGAAGCTAGTCAGAAGAGGTTCTCTTGCATTTTCTCAACAAACGTGAACACCACCAAAAGAATAGCAGGTTGTGAAGGCAGTAACAAATACACAACCTGGACCAGCATGGATTTGCCAGGGCTAAGTAGGTCTGATGGTGCTTGCTACAGAATCTTTTTGGACATTATGTCACAAGGGTTAGGGTGTGTGTGTTTGTGGCTGTTTAACAGCATGTAATCACACTGCTTATTGTATAATCTCCTTGCATCTCACTGGAGATGCATTTCAGGGTCCCCTCTATTGTTTGTTTGTATCTTTTAATTCATGGGGAAACCTATGAATAGGCTCCTGAAAGGGCTTTGTTCTAACATTGACACTGGTGCAATAAGCAACTGGTGCTGCTGCAGTGATTTTGGATTAACCTTGGTGGCATGGGCATGTTGTGAGCGTAACTTTTCTCCACTCAACTTACCTGTCCCTAAGTTGAGGCCATTCAATTTCTGGTGAACAGATGGAGAGGATCTTTGCCACATTGCCCCATTTGCCCGCTTTAAAATTTAGTAATTGTAATTTAGTAACACAACTATAGTAAGTATAATTTCATTACACAAATATAGAGTTGTGCTGGAGGCCAAGGCCTGCCCAACCTGTGGTCCTCCAAGTATTTTGGACTGCTCCTTCCAGAATTTTGAGCTACAACTCCCATTGGACAAACTGGCTAGGGCTTCTATGAGTTGGAGTCCCAAACAACTGGGGGCCAGGCTATACAGGCCTGATTTAGGACTTCTCCGCTTTCATGGGTTTCCTTCATCCAAAACCCCAAACATGGCGGTATGCAGGTATTTTTCCATATGAGCCTATCCATTTCTTGAAATCTTCAAGAGAGGGCCGTGTCTTTATCCCTCCATCTTCACTGAACCATCTGGTGGGAACAGGACCTTCTCAATGGCCACTTCATGCTTGGAAACTCCCTTCCTACAGAGGCTAGACTTTCCATGGCATCCTTCTGGAGAAAAATAATGGTTTTGATCTGCCTTTGAGAACTGCTTTTAATAACATACTACATTGCCTGCATTACTTGTTGCTGTTTCAAGTATGTAGAATTCAGTTTAGTCTATAGCTTTATTATAATTTAACTATTGCATGACTAAATGATGAGGAATTTTATCTGTACTTGATTTGATAAGTCATCATGAGACCCAGGGCTGGAGACAGAGTGGGATATAAGTTATTCTCATTGCCACCATAGAATCATAGAGTCATAGAGTTGGAAGAGACCACATGGCCATCTAGTCCAACTCCTTGCCATGCAGGAAAAGCACAATCAAAAACAGATGGTCATCCAGCCTCTATTTAAAAGTTTCCAATGTTTCCAACAAGCTGGAATGTGTCCAGAGGAGGGCGACTAAAATGATCAAGGGTCTGGAGAACAAGCCCTATGAGGAGCGGCTTGGGGAACTGGGCATGTTTAGCCTGAAGAAGAGAAGGCTGAGAGGAGATATGATAGCCATGTATAAATATGTGAGAGGAAGCCACAGGGAGGAGGGAGCAAGCTTGTTTTCTGCTTCCTTGGAGACTAGGACGCGGAACAATGGCTTCAAACTACAAGAGAGGAGATTCCATCTGAACATTAGGAAGAACTTCCTGACTGTGAGAGCCGTTCAGCAGTGGAACTCTCTGCCCCGGAGTGTGGTGGAGGCTCCTTCTTTGGAAGCTTTTAAGCAGAGGCTGGATGGCCATTTGTCAGGGGTGCTTTGAATGCAATATTCCTGCTTCTTGGCAGGGGGTTGGACTGGATGGCCCATGAGGTCTCTTCCAACTCTTTGATTCTATGATTCTATGAGGCATAGAGTCCCATTGTTTAATAGCTTTTAGGGTCAGGAAGTTCTTCCTAATTCAAGTGCAACCTCTTTTCCTGTAATTTGAACCCATTGCTCCCATCTTTGATATCAGCACTGACTGGCATCTTGTTAGGAAGTTACAATGTCATCAGTTAGGTTTATGACCTCATAAGTCTTCTAACAGAGCATGGTGGAAGCTCCTTCTTTGGAGGCTTTTAAACAGAGTCTGGAAGGCCATCTGTTGGGAGTACTTTGTGCTTTTCCTGCATAGCAGGGGGTTGGATTAGATCAGTGGTTCCCAACCTTTTTTTTTGACCAGGGACCACTTTGACAGGGACCACTCTCCAACATTAGTACCAAAAAGGTTACGAATTTTTTTTGTCAATTTTAGATTTGGTTTGTTATTTGGGGTTCTGATTCAGAAAATTGTATTGGTTTCTGATATAGAACATATGCCATCAAGTAGTTGCCATCTGCTTGCCCACAGAAAACCATATTTAATAAGCCTTGGCAATATAAGAGGGTTTCGCAAGACCAGTTGTTCTTGTTGGAACAGTGTGGTAACAGTGAAGCCACATACTATAATTTAGTTCTTATGGACCACTGGTGGTCTACAGACCAAAGGTTGGGAACCACTGGATTAGATTGACTAGATGGCCCATGTGGTCTCTTCTGATTCTATGATTCTGTATGTACATTTATGACCATGGCATAAATGTAAACTGCAAATGTCTCCCAAACTCACCTTAAGACATAGGCAGGGATATCAAGAGATAAAGTTATATGGTTTGTTAGGTTGCAGCACTGTATCTGCAGTAAGTTGTGCATTAAAATTTAATCTGGCAAAGAATGAGAGTCTACTCTGCCTGATCCTTGAGTGCCATGTGTCCCTACTGGGAACAATAAAGGTTTTGCTGAAAAATATTCAGGGGCTATTCTTGTTTGTGATGCAGCAACTTTCCCCTATTCTTTGCATATTATTTCTCCCAAATTTTCTACTAAAGAAGTAATGCCCAAGAACACATCTACCATGTGCCTATATTGAAGATCAAGCGGAAAATTCATCTCGCTGTGAATTGTACTCATTTTCTTGGGGAAAATGGTACTGAAGGGGTTAAAAATAGCAGAACTCTAAATCCCATAGTCTTATCTGGTGGGGGGGGGGGTGGTCCTGGATGGTAGTAAGCGACTACATTGCTTTCATGGTATTTTTGGCACTATAGCAACTGGTGACAAGGAATTCTGTATCAAATAATGAGAGTTATTTTCTCCCTGTAATATAAATGAGAGAGTTCTCAGATATCAGGATTGGCCTAGCAATCAGGACTTGAAAACATCCCCCTTTTTTGGACCATGAAATGCAGCCAGGACAAAGACAAATCTGTGCTTTAAACCCTTTGGTTGTATGAAGGTGCTTTCGATCACATTTAATTGGCTGAACAGTTTCCTCAGCACATTCTAGGGGAAAAGTTAATTCAGTGGTTTATAGTTAGCACTTTTAACTCTGTGGTGTATGGAAAAAGCCGTGATCAGATTTAGTGGCCATTTTGTGCCATTTTACTTCTTTCCCATGGTTTCAAATCTGAACAATAATCCATGGCATGCCTCTGTCTAAATATCTATATATATCTAAGAGAGAGAGAAAGATTGAGAAAGAGAGGGAGACATGAACAGAGAATGAATGAAGAAAGGACAATTTAGGGAAGCTACAGGGCTGCCCAATTGACCCATTAAGTTGAGGGTGGGGGATAAGCAGAAATCTGTCTCCCATAATAAGATGTGCTTTAATTTCCAAAACTTTTAAGCCCCTTGATCGCCTGTAAAGATGAAAGGAAGTAACTACACTATACTGTTCCCATTATGTAATGCCAATCGTCTTAATTTTGAGAGCTTGCTTTGAACCGGCATTGGCAGCAAGCAAGCTAAAACCAATCTAATAGGGGGTGGGGAATTATAATGGGGAAAGGTTTCAAAACCAGCCCTTTCTCTGCTGAATCGGAGGTGGAATGTGAAAAGCTTTTTTAAATGAAGGGTTTCTTGGTGGAATGTGAGAACCAAGGTCACAAAATATGTTGGTTGTTATTATTGAAAAAAATGTATATCCCACCTCTTGCTCAAATGATGATCAAGGAGGCTATTGTAATAATGTACCCACACAATGCACAAAGTCATTAGATCCTAATCCCTAATGATGGCAGAGGGCAGAGCATGATCCCTTCCAGCCTTTCAATCCCACAGCAAGTGGCAGTGGAAGCCTAGTGCTTTTTCTGAGTGTGAGGGAGACTACTATGAGTGGTGGGTTCCCTTTGCCTTGTTGTCCGTCCTGGGAGGAAGACTTGGCCACTTTTCCATGGGCCTACATCCCTTCATTTACCATAACCATTATAAGCCACTTTGCGCACTGTTTTAGTAGAAAACTAGGTTGAAAAATGAATAATTGTGGAGGCCAAGCTAAAGTTCCCTCAGCTTTCCAACTTTATGCATTAGAGAACTCATAAATGCTGTTTTCATTTGTATGTATGTATGTGTGTGTGTGTATGTATGTATGTATATATATATATATGTATGTATGTATGTATGTATTTATTTATTTATTGCATTTCTATACCACTTTTCTCACCTCTAGGGGGACTCAAAGTGGTTTACATCCATATAAAACAATACATTACATATCTTTAAAACAACAACAACAACTATTATTATTATTATTATTATTATTATTATTATTGTATCCATCTCCCAGGAGGGACTTGGAGCAGCTTACATGAGGATTAGCCCAGTCAAACATGGATGAAAACATACAAATATAACACAAATAAAATGTATAAAAGCAGCATCATAAACACTATAAAAAACATCAACAACAGCCAATAGCCTGACAGAATAATCAAATATTAAAACATGGGCGAGCAGGGGCTTGTGCAATAAAGTTGAAAGGACAGGGCAGTTGGAAAAAATGCAGGAGCCAGATCAAAAAATTAGGTCTGTAAGGACAATATCAATCAGAACACTATATACAGGGGACAGTAGTAAAGCTAAGGGGCCAATTATTAAATTATGGTTGAGAAGGCAGAGTTATCTAATGAACCGTTTCATTATAACATATAACCATAAAATTAAGATCAAATAAAATTACACCAACCATCAGACATAGCCATAAAACATTTAAACATTTAAATATTGCATCATGTTCATAGCTCTTGCACTCTTTGTAAGAAGGGTTGGTGGGTGGCATTGGAGAATGAGTTATAGGTCACAAGACAGGCATCCTGAGGATCTCACACTTTTTGAATCCAGATCTACTGATTCAGAATAATTTGCTATTCATTCGTTCTTTACTCACTGTCTGCAAAAGAAGTAGGAAAAAGGCATCACTTCATAAATACTTTGGTTGTGAAAAATGAAATGCTTCAAAAGATTAGCATCCATATTAAAGGATGGTGAGAGCAGAATCCTATTCAGCTCAGTTGTGGTTGCAGAGACACGGGAAGCTCTGTTGTCCAAAAGCACTTCTGAGATTCCCCAACACTATTTCTGCCAAGTGCGAAGATGAATTTGCACGCAGAGCCTATCTTAGTTCTTGGTTCAGTCAGCTTTATGAAACAAATGGCATTATTGCTATCATATGCACAGTATTTCTGAGTGCCCTTAGGATTCAACATATATTATCACTGTAATCCTTACAGCAGCCAAAGCTTGGTTCTGCTTCAGAGAACCAGGTGTTGAATCCCCTGGCCAGCAGAGCTAGTGGTTATGCTGACTGGGGGATTCTGGGAGATGGAATTTAAAAAAGGAACTTCCCCAAGCTCTAACAACTACCTTGTGTGGGAGGCTGTTTCTTTGATATCCCAGAACTGTAACTGCAATGGAAAGACTAAGCGAATCTTGCCATTGCTGCATAAAAGGTAGGGCTTAAATAAATATTTCTTTACTCAAGCTAGAATGTGTCTAGAAGGGTAACAAAGACTCGAAAACCAAGCCTTTCAAAGAATGACTTAGGACTTTATTGCATGGAGATGGTGAACTGGTGCAATAGCAGGACTGTTCCTCTAGTAGTGTCCCCTATCTCACAATGCTACCAATCTGTCACTTCACTGCAACAAAGAGGTTGAATGGGCAACTTTCAGCAGTGCTTTAGTTGTGTATCCTTGTAGGGGGACTAGATGTCCCTTGTGGTTCCTTTTGGGAAGCCCACTGTGTGGTCTTGGGTGAGTTACATGCTTTCAGCCCCAGAAAAGTCCAGGAAGGTTTGCCTTTGGGTCACCATATTCAAGAGGTGCTTGAAAGCACACAACAAAATGCTGCTGGTGCTGGACAATAAGGCTTAGAATCATAGAACCAAAGAGTTGGAAGAGACCTCATGGGCCATCCAGTCCAACCCCATTCTGCCAAGAAGCAGGAATATTGCATTCAAATCACCCCTGACAGATGGCCATCCAGCCTCTGTTTAAAAGCTTCCAAAGAAGGAGCCTCCACCACACTCCGAGGCAGAGAGTTCCACTGCTGAACGGCTCTCACAGTCAGGAAGTTCTTCCTCATGTTCAGATGGAATCTCCTCTCTTGTAGTTTGAAGCCATTGTTTCGCGTCCTAGTCCAAAGGCCAAAGGCCCTTCACTGCAGGTATGCTCTAGTCTAGAGAACCTAGAGAGTGCTGCATGATGTGGCCAACAGCAAACAAGTCAAACACAGGTTTGACTTGTGGGAACTGAGGGAGAGAGCCTTCTCCACTGTGCCCCCCCTGCTCTGGAACTCACTACCTGGTGAGATTAGGCAAGCCCCTACCCTAGCAGTCTTTAAGAAAGACCTAAAACTTGGCTTTTCTGATGTGCCTTCGGAGAGTGACCCTTTCACCCATTTGTTTGTTTCCATCTACAGCTGTCCTCATGATGCACCCTCCCCTGGCCTTAATAAAGGCCTAACCCCATTGCTCCTCCTTCTTGGGCCCCTCCCTTACAAATATAAATATAAATATACTTTTTTATTCCTATCTCACCCAGGGTTTTAACGTTTTAACATTTTATCTCATGCATCTGGCCCGCCCTTTGTGTTTGATTTTTGTTATGTTATTTTGCACTATTCGTTTTATTTTGTTTATTTTATATATTTTGTTGTGATGTATTTTTGTTGCTTTGTGACTAATTATGCTGTATTGTTTTGGGGCTTGGCCTCATGTTAGTTCCCTGAGACCCCTTTGGGGAGATGGTGGCGGATTATAAGTAAGGTTTATTATAATTTATTATTATTTGTCAAGCATACACTTTTTGTGCATATTTGCCTGATATATCAATCGTTTACAGTTTACCTAGTTTTCACATATGTGTGTGTGTATATAAATATATATTTGCAGGTGTGTTTTTAACCTAATATCATTTACCTAATACTGTCCACATGTCCCATGTTATGGCTGAATATCTCCATTCATCCCTTGTAGATGTTTGGAGAACTGTATTACAAAACCCCCCAAAAGTAATTGTGTTCCATCAAGTTGAAAACTTGGCATCTTCATATTCCATTTTTCTCCAATCAAGGCCTCCGTGACATCAACACTCCTCACCAAAATATATTTTTAAAAACATGTTTAAGGGCAGTGGTTCTCAACCTGTGGGTCCCCAGGTGTTTTGCCCTACAACTCCCAGAAATCCCAGCCAGTTTACCAGCTGTTAGGATTTCTGGGAGTTGTAGGCCAAAACATCTGAGGACCCACAGGTTGAGAACCACTGGTTAAGGGCATAATCCAGAGATGAGCAAACTTGGGCCCTCCAGGTGTTTTGGACTTCAGCTCCCACAATTCCTAGCAGCCTCAGGCCCTTTCCTCAGGCGCTTAAGCGGCTGAGGGGGAAAAGGAAGGGGCCTGAGGCTGCTAGGAATTGTGGGAGTTGAAGTCCAAAGCATCTGGAGGGCCCAAGTTTACCCATGCCTGGTGTAATCAGTCGGACATGCTGTGATTACAGATGTCCATCATATTGCTTCTGCTTTGAAAATATATTGACCTTTTCTACAACAAAAACTTTTTTCTCGCCAGGGCAGCAGGTGAAAAAAATCCATTTAATTCCTGTAATTCTGATGGTTCCTTGAGTGGATAGAAAATGCGTATTTCTCTCTCTGCCAGGATGGCCAAAGCATTATTTGAGATTTATTTTATTGTTTTGATCTGGTGTATCAGGACTATAGAGGCAGTGGTGATGCATTCAATGGGGAAGGGGGGGAATGGAAGAAAAATGTTAATTGTGTACTTGAATACAGAAAGGAGGGGGAGGGCGTTGAAGATCTTAGAGGCCAAATTCTTAAAATTACCCGACTGCTGCTGTGGAGGCATTTGCGAGAGCAGCCCTCCCTGGAAAGCCTGCCCTGGCCAGAGCGCTCATTAGCATGACAAATGCCCCCGGTGCCAACTGTGGAAGGATCCGAGGGGGGTGGGAATGGGTGGGCGAGGGGCCCCGAGGTAATAATGGAAGCCTCTCAGGTGCCAAGACACCTGAATGCCATTAATGCGGGGCGGAATACAGCTGGGCAATCAACCCGGCCTTGCTGGCACCGTCGGGGTTTTCCACCGCAAACCAATTTGAGCCTGGGGTGAAAACGCCCCAATTGTCCTTCATGCAAATGAGGAGCCGGGCTCGGTGCGCTTTTCCCAGCCTGGGGGCTTTCAGAGCCCGAGGCAGCCAGGCCAGCATTGTTTTAGCGGGGAAAGGGATTGAGTCTTCTGGGGATGATGGGTGGCATTTCTGGGCCTGATGGAGGGCAGGGGACACTCTCCTCTGTGGAAAGGAAAGGCAGGCCCAGGGACCTCGCATCTTCTGATGCTTCCAGGCAGGGAGAGAGAGACGCGAGAGGCAAAAGATCCCACGCGTAAAAGCGCCAGCTGGGAAAGAGAGGCTGGGAGTGGGAAGGGCGGGAGGGGGCTCAGAGTTGGTCCCTATTGAGGCTGTTCTGGCTCCGATCCAGGAAGATGAAGCCTCGCTCTTGCTTCCTTTGGGGAGGGGGCACCAGAGCCCCCCTCTTGCGCGAAGCCATCTTCAAAGTGGCAAAAGAAATAGGCGGTGGGTTCTCCCTACCTTTGAGGATGCTTGCCATAGATGCAGGCGAAACGTCAGGAGAGAATGCCTCTAGAACATGGCCGTATAGCCCGAAAAAACCTACAACAACCGAGGCGGTAAGTTGTTGTAGGTTTTTCGGGTTGTATGGCCATGTTCTAGAATCACTCTCACCTGACATTTCGCCTGCATCTGTGGCAACAACAACAAAACTTTATTTATATACCGCTCTGTCTCCCCGAGGGGACTCAGAGTGATTTCCAAGTAACATCATCAATACATATAAACAACATAAACATAAAATTAACAGGACAATATAAGCATTAAAAATCACAATAGCACCTATATATTTAAAATAATCCTGCCTGTTCAAGGCAATATAAAAGTCCTGGACGAGGCTAGTGCAATTTGTAGAGGGCCCGGGAAATTAGGTGCAATGCTATAGCAGGCAACAACAATAATAGATAAGAGTCTATGGCTGTTCATTTCCGGGGCCAAATAAGAGGAAGCAACCTGGGTAATTGGTAGAAAAAGATATGGCCATATTCAACAAGATCTGGGGCTGAGCTAGAACTAGTCCTTCTCAAAGAACTAGAACTAGTCCTTCTCAAAGGCTTGTTTAAACCACCAGGTCTTCAGGCTTTACGAAAGGAGGGGAGGGATGGGGCCTGTCTCAAGGAAGGGCGGTGGGGGGGGGGGGGGGCACCACCGAGAAGGCCCTCTCTCGTCCCCACCAACCAACTCTGCTTGTGACAGTGGTGGGAGCAAAAGGAGGGCCTCCCTGGAAGATCTTAAAGCATCCTCAGAGGTTGTCACCTCTGAGAATGTTTGCCACAGATGCAGGTGAAACTTCAGGAGAGAATGCTTCTAGAACATGGCCATACAACCCGAAAAACCTCCAACAATCCAGTGATTCTGGCCATGAAAGCCTTCGACAATACATAGGTGGTGAATCGGAGCCTTGTCTTCTTTCTCTCTTCCTTCCCCGAGTTGCCTTATTTGCCCTTCTCGTCGCTTTCAAGCGTCTCTCCGGCTTCAGATCCTTCTTCTTTTGGGGGAGAAGGATCGACGGGTTCCTGAAAAGAAGCCCCGAGGCTCTGTTTCGTCGGGGTCCCATCCTTATTGGGGTTCCTCCTTCCCCTCCTTGAGAAAACGCGAGGACTTCCAAGAGAGTTGAACCCAAGGGATGCACTGGGGCTTGAGCAGGACAGGCCCACCCCCAGACCCAGCCCAGGCGAGGCTGGGTCTTCTCTCCAAGCCCTGCATTCGAGTCGGGGGGGGGGGGGGGTTCTCGGGAATAGATGGGCTCCAGGTGGGATAAGATCGCTTCGAGCAGCGCGTCCTTCCCTGCCATCCGACGGACCTCAAGGAGAAGCCCGCGAAGGGAAAGGGTGCGCCTCCCCGGGTTGGTTGCCCTAAAAAGGGGGTTCCCCCTCTCCGGAGATCTCGACAGGAAGGCGGCTCAAGCAGACGCCCCTCCCCTTCGCCCGGGTGGAGGCTGGAGGCGCCAAACCGCATTTTCCGGGAAGCGGCTTCCCGGTCCAAGGGGCCCTCGGGTCGCGGCACTGGACGCCATTCCTCTAGGGGAAAATATCCACTTAAAATCCGGTTCCTTCCTCCTGTAGAATTCTGGGGTTTGTAGTGTAGTGAGCCTGTTAAAGGCTCCTCCCCAAACTACAAACTCCAGAATTCTGCAGGAGGCAGAAACCGGATTTTAAGGGGATTTTTTTCCCTCTAGTGTGATGAGAAATTCGAGTGTCGCATTGGGAGGAACGGGAAGAGGCACTTACTTGGGTTAAACCACGACCAACAAAGAAAAAATCATGCCTAGAAATATACGTTACTCTTGAGACGCACAGGAAAGGATGGATATCCATCCCTAATACTACGATGGGGGTTCTCTCGCCCCATTAAACCCATGTAATGTGAATTTGCTCCGAAGCCTGCCTTCTTTGTGGATTCAGGCAGCCTTGGCTTGGAAGCAAGGTAGATTCCAAATGGACTTTTAATAAAAATTCCAGACATTAATGAGAAGACAGGAAAGCTTAGAGAAGACAATTATGCTGGGGGAAATGGAAGGAAAAAGGAAGAGGGGGCGACCAAGGGCAAGATGGATGGATGGTATCCCAGAAGTGACTGGCTTGACCTTGAAGGAGCTAGGGGTGGTGACGGCTGACAGGGAGCTCTGGCGTGGGCTGGTCAATGAGGTCACGAAGAGTTGGAAGCCACTAAACGAATAAACAACAACAAACAAGAAGTATAGACATCACCCGATGAATGAATCCGTGCCTTGGAGCAATCATTGGCGCAAGTGTGCAAATCCCAGGGTCGGGGTGCAGGCACCCAGTTCAAACCCGTCTCGCCCCGGGTTTAGACTAACTTCAGACTACCGGGTTTGAACTCTCCATCAGGCAGGCTGGTTTAGACCAGGCATTGGCAAACTGGGGCCCTCCAAGTGTTTTGGACTCCAACTCACACCATTCCTAACAGCCTCAGGTCCCTTCCTTTTTGCTTAAGCGGCTGAGGGGGGAAAGGGCCTGAGGCTGTTAGGAATGGTGGGAGTTGGAGTCCTAAACACCTGGAGGACCAAAATTTGCCCAGGGCTGTTTTAGTGGGTTCAATCCCGTTTTCCAATCTGGAGGAGGCGATGGGGAGGGGGAGGATCCTGCTCTTTGAATGACCAATCCTCTTCTCACTGGGGAGTGTTGTTGTTTATTCGCTTCCAACCTCATGGACCAACCCACGCCAGAGCTCCCTGTCCAGGGGCCGTCACCACCCCCAGCTCCTTCAAGGTCAAGCCAGTCACTTCAAGGATACCATCAATCCATCTGCCCCTTGGTCGGCCCCTCTTCCTTTTTCCTTCAATTTTCCTCAGCATCATTATTTTCTCTAAGCTTTCCTGTCTTCTCATGATGTGGCCAAAGTACTTCATCTTTGCCTCTAATATCCTTCCCTCCAATGAGCAGTCGAGCTTTATTTCCTGAAGTATAGACTGGGGAGTAAAGCGGAGTAAAGTGGAGAAGGGAGAGACAACTACGCCTCTTTGGCTTCCCAGCCCTGTGGATGGCAAGGCCGGGCTTCTCCCTTCTGGAGCCCTTCTCCCGACGCCAAAGGGGGAGGGTTCAAGGGGGGGGCACCACTCTCTCCTCGCGCGATCCCTCCCAACCTCCCCCTCCCAGCTCCACCCCCCCCCCCCTCCCGGTGCCCCTCAATCAAAGATAGAGGCAAAAGTCCGAAGGGGAAACCTGCTTCCACCCAAGTGACCTGAGTATAGCCGAACCTTTGCCTTCATCTTGTCTCTGTGCCCTTCCTCCTCCTCCTCGCCCCTTTCCCCCTCCCTCCGGATGATTCCCTACCCGGCACCAAGTTTGGGGGCTGTGAAGCTGCCACGTTGATGAGGGGGCAGAGCAGGAACAAGGGACCCCTTTCTGACGCCTTTCCTGAGAGAGCCAGGCCTCACTGGTCAGTGCTGGCAAGGCCGGCTCTAGATGCTTTGACAACTGAGACTTTGGTTGGGCTGCATGGGCCAACTTGAGTCCTCGAGATGTTTTGGACTCCAACTCCCACCATTCCTAACAGCCTCAGGCCCCTTCCTTTCCCTTAAGCGGCTGAGGAGGAAAAGGAAGGGGCCTGAGGCTGTTAGGAATGGTGGGAGTTGGAGTCCAAAACACCTGGAAGACCGAAATTTGCCCAGGCCTGCCCTAGGACATAAAAACCATTTAAATTGGCCTTTAACCAAATCCAAGCTTCCTCGGGAACTGACGTCCTCTGTCCCTCCGGCATCAAATTTTCCGCCTCGCCCAATGGCCGGAGGGGCTCTTGGCAGTGTCCCCACGAGACATTAATGACAAATCAGGGGGACCGAGGAGAACGGGACCCCCACCTCTCTCCCCAACACAAGCAACCATCAGAGTTTCAAACCTGGGAGGTTAAACCCGTCGCTGCAGTTTGTTACATGCGAACTGTTGAGTGCAGATTGCACGGGGAAAGGGGGAAAAAAACACGCAGCGGGTGGATAACCGAATCCGAAGACGCTTTAATACGGATTTACGTCCTGCTTTTCTCCAGTGATTTCCCCATCAAACGGGGCGAGAAGGGAAGGTGAAATCTGAGCGTAAGGGTGGTTCTACACTGTCCTCAGAACATAACGCAACTCAATGTAGTTCAAAGTGCATTCTGTGGTCAGTATAGAATCAACCCGGTTCATACTTTTTTGGGGGGTGGGGTAATTATCACGGGTTAACGACTTCTGTCTGAAAGGTCTTCCGGGCTGAGTTTATTCCGGAGCAGCAACAATAACCGCCTTGAGTCGCCTGCGGACCGAGAAAGGCTGTATACAAATACAGTAAACAAGCAAACTTGGCGTCCTTCCACGCAGCCCTATATCCCAGAACATCAAGGCAGAAAATCCCACGGTATCTGAGTGTGGACTCAGATAACCTCGTTCAAAGGAGGTAATTGTGGGATTTTCTGCCTTGGTAGCTCGGGATAGAGGGCTGTGCGGAAGGGCCCCTGGAATCACCCCATTTAGAGCTGGGAGAGACCCCCAAGGCTATCTAGCCCAACCCCCCAGGACGACCTACTCAATGGTTGAATAAAGGTGTTTGAAGCAGTTCATCTTTTTCTTCGATCTTGTCGTGTTAAATCCGTCCAGAGGTTTTGCCTCCGAACTTTTTTTTGGAGGAGGGGCTGGGGTGGGAGGTTCAAGGCAGTCAAGAAACCTAAAAAGCTTTGGTTTAGTTTAATGTCTTGTCGAAGGCTTCCATGGTCGGAATCACTGGGTTGTTGTGTGTGTTTCCGGGCTGTTTGGCCATGGTCCAGAAGCATCCTCTCCTGGCGTTTCGCCTGCATCTATGGCAGGCATCCTCAGAGGCTGTGAAAGGCCTCACAACCTCTGAGGATGCCTACCACAGATGCAGGCGAAACGTCAAGAAAGATTGCTTCTGGAACACGGCCAGACAGCCCGGAAACACACACAACAACTTTGATTTGTTTTGGTTTTTGAAACCGAGGTGTCGGCGCGGGTCCTCAGCCTGGAATGCCCGAAATTGTGGTCATTGAGTTGAGATTATTTTGGGATTGA
Source organism: Anolis sagrei (assembly GCF_037176765.1). NCBI lineage: Eukaryota > Metazoa > Chordata > Lepidosauria > Squamata > Anolidae > Anolis > Anolis sagrei. The sequence goes on from NC_090023.1 coordinate 258,737,054, forward strand.
AGGTGCTTTTAGGCAAAGGTTGTGAATGGCGAGCCCCTGCTTTGGCAACAACTTTCGGCCTCCGAGGTCGCCAGGAAGGGTAATTATCTCCTGCCAGAAAGCGGTGTGCATTGGTGTGCATTCCCAGCACACACTGGCCTGTGTTGTGTTGTGTTGTGTTGCATTGTGGGGCTCTTTGTCTTCAACATAGCATTGGCAGATATTTTTTCCCCCAAACCCACGGGATTGAAAGACACAGTGGACTGAAAGTTGTTTGGACTGGAGGGGAAGGCAGAAGCCACACTAATAATAATAGTAATGGTAATAATGATAATAATACTACTACTCATAATGCGTGGCGCCCGCCTTCCGGGGTCTCGCGAGGCCCTGGGCCCTTCCCGCCCCTCCCTCCCTGCCCCCCCCTCCCTCCCTCCCTCCCTGGGGGTGGATGGAGGAGGCAGCTCAGCCTAAATCTTTATCAAGCCCCTTTCTCTCTCTCTCTCTCGCTCCCTCTCTTTCTCTCTCTCTGTGGCTTCAACAAACAGAATCCCCATTACTTCCCCGGCGCCTTTTGTTGGCCCTATACAAATGAGAACAAAATGGTTATTCAGGAAAACGCTTTTTCGATTTGTATTGTGTGTGGCGCTGCACAAAGCGCACTGTTATTGTATTTTATGAAAAAAGAACCATCTGTAGCAGAAACAATGGCATCAAATTATCTTTGAATACCCACTGCAAAAATATAAAGCTTTTATTCTTGAGCCTCCCATTCTGTGGATTTGGAGAAAGGGGGGGGGGGGGGAGAGAGAGAGAAAGAGAGAGAGAGCAAAAAGCGAGGGAGAATTGACTTTTTTGTTGTTGTGGGTGCCTTCTTATAACACACACACACAAGCACGAAATCAGGCATTTGGATGTTTTAAGCCATACCATAAACGATTTTCCCCTCTCTCTCTCTCGCTGTCTCTCTCTCTCTGCCTCTCTCTCTCTCTGCCCCCCCCCCCTTTCTTCTTCCAGGGGCTGCAGTTTAAAGCTAGGAGTAGGACTTGAAGGATGTGTAGGCAACCGGGAGAACCGGGGAAGAGGAACCCGAGGGGACGGAGGAGAAGAGGATGGTGAGAAAGAGAGAGAGAGAAAGGAAGGAAGAAGGAGGGAGGGAGGGAAAGAGAGAGAGAGAGGCGCCTCCAAGCCTCTCGGAGAGGCGCTGCTGCTGGTGGTGGTGGTGGTGCCCGGGGGAAGCTGCCCGAGAGAGGGGCCGAGGGCTCTGCGGGGAAACCCACCCCCTCCCCGGACCTCGCCGCCTTCTGCCAATCAAAGCCCAGGACCGGCAGGAACCGGTAAGTAAACTTCAGCCAACTTTGACATGAACTCCAGCCTGCCTCTCGCTGCCCCCTCCCTCCTTCCCTTCCAAATAAGAGAAGCCAATGCCATGCATGAGAGAAGGAAACTCAGCCCACCTCCCCTCATGTTCCCCCCAACCGCGGTCGGGAGGACGCTAAAGCGGGATAGTTTGCTAGTGTGGATGGTTCTGTCCTCCAGAAGGATCCCTTTTGGACCCAGATGATCCAATTAGCGGGGGTTCCCTTTGGTCTGTCTTTGTCCTCCAAAGGGATCCTTCCTGGACTCAAATGACCCAATTAGCGGGGTTCCTTTTTGGTCTGTCTTTCCTTCTTCCCTCTCCCAAAGAGATTTGGTATTCCTTTTAAAAAAAATCATAGGGTTTTGCAGGTATTCGAACGGGAGGGAGCTCCAACCATCCTTGACTATGGACAACCCCCACCTCCAAATTTTTTAAGGAAATTATAAATGAAACAAGGGCGCGCATCCCTGGCAGGAGGGGCATAATCTTGCCCCATGTTGCCTCAGAATGGGATATAAGTTGTATTTCTGGGAAGCAGGTAAACGGAAGGAGGTGCGAGATAGAGGGGAGGGGGGAGAAGGAGTCGGGAAAGTGGGGAGGCGAGGAAGGGAACCCGGAGAGAGGCATCCTCTTCCTCTCTCTTACCTGGGAAGGGGCGAGGCGAGGCGAGGCGCGGGCGGCGGGCTTGGCTCTTGCTCTCTCGCGCCCCCTCATGGCGAGACGCAGCGCGGCGCTTCTGAAAGGGCCAGGTTCAAAAAGACGGCGTGCTTTCCCCCCCCCAAAATACACACAACTTTCTGTAGCTAGCCACCCCTGCTTTCAGAAGGAGCTCTACCCCTTCTTTCTACTCATCCCTAGGTCTTCACGTGACGGGGCTAAGCTATATTGACATAGATTTATAATATTATAATGTAATGCAATATAATATTAGTAATAATAATAATAATAATATAATATTATAATTATATATTTATATCATAGAATCAAAGAGTTGGAAGAGACCTCATGGGCCATCCAGTCCAACCCCCTGCCAAGAATTAGGAATATTGCATTCAAATCACCCCTGACAGATGGCCATCCAGCCCCTGTTTAAAAGCTTCCAAAGAAGGAGCCTCCACCACACTCCGGGGCAGAGAGTTCCACTGCTGAACGGCTCTCACAGTCAGGAAGTCCTTCCTCATGTTCAGATGGAATCTCCTCTCTTGTAGTTTGAAGCCATTGCTCCATTGCGTCCTAGTCTCCAAGGAAGCAGAAAACAAGCTTGCTCCCTCCTCCCTGTGGCTTCCTCTCACATATTTATACATATTTATATCATATGTAATATTACTAATAATATTACAATATAATGGTATAGTATGATAGAGTAATATTTAATACTGATATTGTACTATGCTAATAATATAATAAATTGTGTGTGTGTGTGTGTGTGTGTGTGTGTGTGTATAATAAGCCACTCTGAGTCCCCTTATGGGTGAGAAGGGAGGCATATAAATGTCGGAAATAAATAAATAGATAGCTATCAATACAGATAGACAGAGATAAAGGTGCATATCTACTTCATCACACTAGAGAACGAATCCACTTTAAATCCGGTTTGCAGAATTCTGGGGTTTGTAGTTCAGGGAGGCTGTTAAAGGCTCCTCCTTAAACTACAAACCCCAGAATTCTGCAGGAGGCAGAAACCGGATTTAAAGTGGATTCATTCTCTGATGAGGTCCTAGTAATAAAAACCTGGCTCATAATAGCCCAAGATTCAGCAGAGACTTTCGCTTTCCATTATTATTATTATTATTATTATTGCCGTTTAGCAAGAATTTGGGGGTTCTTCTTCTCCCCTTCCACCCACTTCCCCGGATTTCGTTTCCCTCTAGTTAAAAAAAACCCAACAACAACTGGAGAATTTGGGAGAGGAAGGTTAATCTGGGTCTGAATGAGGGCGCCGTGATTGACAGGCGAAAAGGTGTGGAGGGCAGGTCGAGCTGTCGTCTTTACGGCCCACTCCGCGCGCGAGCGCCTTTGTTCGGACGGGGGAAGCTCATTTAGTGCGGATCAAAAAGCGCCACGGAGTTAAAGGGGCTGCTAATGACTGCTAATTTCATTGCAGCCTCAGACACCCCCTCCCCCCCCCCCCCCCCCCCGCGGACGCTGTAATTAAAGACGGGCGATTTAAATACAGGTGAAGCGGGTTGTGGGTGTTCCCCTCATACATATATATATATATAGAGAGAGAGAGAACTAGAGAGAGAGAGAGGAAAAGTGGGGGGGGGGGGTGGGTAGGCCGCCCCCCTTTTATTTAAGCTCCCCGCCATAAAGGGGTGCAAAGGGGTGAGTTGGGTTTCAATGGCACTCTCCCTTCATCCCTCTGCTGTATTGGCTGGACTTTTATCATTAGCACCCAAATAAAATGAAATAGCTTCGTTTGGAAACAAAACAAATGCCCCCCATAAGAGAAAAATGGCTATTGAGAGTCCAAAAATGAGAGGAAGGTGGCCCACAATCAACTAGACAAGGCAGGACTTCAGTGTGGAGATATGTATGTTCCTTCATATACCCATAAAATAAGCCTTGGCAGGATTTCTAAGTATTTGCTCAGTATAAGTCATACCCCAAAATATGCCAGGTCCTGGTCCTTCTGTGCCTGCTGCAAGCTGAGACATAGAGGAAGACATAGAAAGTGAAAGTGAAAGTCTCCCCAGTGCAGTAAGGAGCAGGATGCTCTGCTTTAGGTATTGTGTGTCCTCAGGGGAAAGAAGTAAAGCTGTGGCTGCCCTTTTACTCAGCACCATGGATCAGGTCCTGGTCCTTCTGTGCCTGCTGCAAGCTGAGACATAGAGGAAGACATGGAAAGTGAAAGTAAAAGTGGGTTGTAGGGTTTTTCAGGCAATATGGTCATGGTCTAGAGGCATTATCTCCTGACGTTGCTCCTGCATCTATGGCAAGCATTCTTCTACCTCTGAGGATGCTTGCCATAGATGCAGACGAAACGTCAGGAGAGAATGCCTCTAGCTCGAGGCCATGGCCATATAGCCTAAAAAAAAAACTACAACAACCCAGTGATTCCAGCCATGAAAGCCTTCGACAATACATTGAAAGTAAAAGTCTCCTAAGTGAAGTGAGGAGCAGGACGCTCTGCTTTAGATATTGTGTATCCTCAGGGGAAAGAAGTAAAGCTGTGGCTGCCCTTTTACTCAGCACCTTGGGTCTCTCTCTCCCAGTATCAACCAGCAACAGTCTGTGGGTCTTTCAAACACCCCACAAACACCAGTAAAGCTGCTGCTCCTCAGCACTGACCAGCAACAGTCTGTGGGTCTCTCTCACCCCACACAAACACAAGTGGGTAAGGTGAAAGCTTCAGCAAACTGTCTGCTACTGAGTCCAGAGTGATCATCCCATAAGTGCAGATTGTTGTGCTATGATAAAGGTAAAAGTTTTCCTCTGATGTGGCCGGCACGACTGGATGGAGTGCCGTTACCTTCCCACCAAGGCGGTACCTATTGATCTACTCACATTTGCATGTTTTCGAACTGCTAGGTTTGCAGAAGCTGGGGCTGACAACGGAAGCTCACTCCTCCCCAGATTCGAACCTGTGACCTTTCGGTCAAGAAGCTCAACAGCTAAGAGGTTTAAGCCACTGTGCGGGGGGGGGGGGAGTTAAATGCTTATTACAAATAGGACATCCCATGAGAATCATCATCATCATTATATTTAATTACTTATTAATCACCCTCCATCTGATATGCTCTAGGCGATTTACAAGCTAAATTGTAAAAGATAAAAATACATACCTACAGAAATTAATGATTAACATAGATCAAATGCTCTAATGAAAAGGCAGGTCTTAAGGGCTAGAGTAAAAGGCCCTAAGTCACGAATTAGCCATAGTTTGCCTTCTTGAGGAAAAATAAAGATAAGACAGTGTCTTATTTTCAAGGAAACTCGGTACATATTTTGAGCGTGTCTGGGTATGTACATATAACCAAAAAGGGGTCAGTAAGGACTTGAATGTAGAGATCTGTGTGTGTTTGAATGCATAAATAATACCCATCCTCTCATTGCACCGGATTAAACCCCTTCTCCTGCGCCTGTGTCAAATCAAATCCAAAAGAAGGCTGAGATTGGAGAGAAGGGGGGGGGGGGGAGAGGGAAAGGTAGCAAAGAGCAGCCCCTCCTTTTTTTAAATTTTGGAGTGCCACTGAGGAACATCATTTAGTAATTAAATTATGCCCCCCACTTCACGCTCGATTTGTAGGATGTCATTTCTCCCCTGGTGTAACGGTTTCTTTCCAGGGGGGACATCAAAGGGTATATATATATATAAAAGCTGTACTTGGTTCAAATTGATGCCAAAGGAGGAAAAAGAGGAGGAAGGGAGGGTTGGAAAGAGAAAGGGAGAGAGAGAATTTAGCCTTTCATCCCTCTCTTTATCTATCTATCTATCTATCTATCTATCTATCTATCATCTATCTATCTATCTATCTATCTATCTATCTATCACCTATCTATCTATCTATCTATACCAGACATGAGCAAACTTGGGCTCTACAGGGGTTTTGGACTTCAACTCTCACCATTCCTAACAGCCTCAGGCCCCTTCCTTTCCCCGCTTAAGCGGCTGAGGGGGGAAAGGAAGGGGCCTGAGGCTGTTAGGAATGGTGGGAGTTGAAGTCCAAAACCCCTGGAGGCCCCAAATTTGCCAATTCCTCATCTCTATCTGCCAATCTCTGTCTCTGCCAAGCCTCCTCGACCCAGCAAAGGCCGCCTGGAGTCGGGGTGTAGGGCGCCCCCTGTCGGCCGCCACGAGCGCCGCTCTTTTTGGGGTGCAGACCCCACGCTTCCTTCCAGGCGCCCCATTTAGCAAACTTCGCCAGATAAATATAGTCCAGCCATTAAAATCCAAGACTCTTGGGCCACACACTGCGCTCCCAGAAGTTCCCCCTTTTCACTGCATCCAGGAGAAATTGAGCCCCCCCCCCAACCCTTTCAATGGAGCAAAACGCTTCATTCTTGAAGGTGTATTCTTTCTTTCTTTTTTTGAAACCCTTTAATTCGTAAGAGGGTCTTCTCCCCCTCCCCTCCCTTCCTCCTGAAAGAAAAGAAATTAAGTGTCTGTATATATTGAGTATTTTTTTTAAAAGAAAGAAAAGGGGCTTATTTTCTTTGCACAACTTACCAGGGGAGGCATTATGCAAATGAATAATTGTGTTTAATTTGGAAATTGTGACATCATTAATAGTCAACGCGGTGGGGAGATGTTGGGAAACAGAATCGTCCTGACTGAAGCTGATAAAAAAAAAAGGTGGTTGTGGGAAAACTCTTTTGTCCAAGGCACTCTTTCTTTTGGGTGGGTGGGGGGGGGTCCTTTGCCAACAGGTGTTTTTAAATTAGCACTTAACATTTGTGTTGGGAATCAGGAGCTGTTAGGCTCAAAATAACCCTCTCTAGGGGTGATTCCACCAAAAATATAGCTCGAACAACCACAACATTGCCGTTTAGGTCCAAACAACTAAAACAGTGGTTCTCAACCTGGGGTCCCCAGGTGTTTTTGGCCTACAACTCCCAGAAATCCCAGCCAGTTTACCAGCTGTTAGGATTTCTGGGAATTGAAGGCCAAAAATATCTGGGGACCCCAGGTTCAGAACCACTGAACTAAAAGCAGGTCGTCTATATAAATAAAAATGTAATGTTAGTTTGTGGGATTAACATAACTCAAAAACCACTGGACGAATTGACACCAAATTTGGACACAACACACCTCTCGGGCCAACGAGTGACCACCACTCATAAAAACACAGAAAAACACAGCAGAAGAGACTTAAAATGCAAAAAAAGCAAAAAAAGATGCTACAGCGCATGCGCAAAACAACATATATACGTAAACACACACATACACAAATATATACACACACAAAACACATAAACAAAGAATGGGCCACAGCAACGTGTGGCAGGGGGTGGCTAGTAGAATCATAGCATCCTTCTACTAATGGGAGTTGAAAGAGACCTGGTGGACCATCCAATCCAACCCCATTCTTCCAAGAAGCAGGGAAATCGCATTCAAAGCACCCTCCACAGATGGCCATTCAACCTCTGTTTAAAAGCCTCCACAGAAGGAGCCTCCACCACATTCCGGGGCAGAGAGTTCCACTGCTAAACAGCTCCCCCTCACAGTTAGGAAGTTGTATCGTCAAAGGCTTTCATGGCTGGAATCACTGGGTTGTTGTGTGTTTTCCGGGCTGCAACATCAGGAGATAATGCTTCTGGAACATGGCCCTACAGCCCGGAAAATACACAACAACCCAGTTAGGAAGTTCTTCCTATTGTTCAGGTAGTTTGAAGCCATTGATCCACGTTAGTCTCCAGGGCAGCAGAAAACAAACTTGCACCTATATTTGTATAGATGCTTCTACAGGAAATAAATGTTTGGTTGGCATTTTTGACTGTATAATTTTCATTACAACATTCGCTGCCATGTTGATATTTTTTTCAAATGTAACAAACCAGGCAAAATCGGGAAGGCACCAACTGCTTCCAGGACTGGCCTGCTATTTCCCTCATGCGAAGTTGTGCAGTTCACCTTAAAGGCATGCTTGTGGCTCATATATATAGAGAGAAGAGGCCAATGTGTTATCCAATTCCTCCGGTTTTGTGTTCGTGTTATTATTAGCATATGGCTTTGATAATATGGGTCTAAATCTCCTTCACAGCAAGTAGAGAGTTTCCTAAAAATCTGATTTTCAATGAGAAAAAAGGTTGCACGTTTGGATTCACTCCCTATATTGTAAACAGGAAGGCGGTGAGGAACTTGGAGGCAAGGATTTGTGCAAACCCCTGGCACTGAAATCCTTGGCGTTTGCTCCCAAATGAAGGTGTTCTGACCATTCTGTGCCCTTCCCTTCAAAGGAACGGGAAACATGTCTAGGGTCCTGGCGAGGCAACAAGGAGGGTTCCAGCATAATCTCTCCACCCCAAAGTCGCGCCCTGGAGTTCAGTGGGCTTCCCTTTCTTCGCAGTAATGGGCATCCAGGGTGCCCTGGGCCAAGGCCTTTCCTTGGCTGCATCTACTCTGCAGAATAAATGCAGTTTGATACTTCTTTAATAGCGTTGATACATAAAGTGGTGTCAAACTACTGTCAATTCGACTGCATCCTAGATGAACCTGCGCCCGGAAATCCGCACTGCCAAAGCCCCCAGAGTTCCCAACTTTTGTGGGCATTTCCACTTTCGGGGAGGGGCAAGAATTGGGTCTCAGAGAGGCCCTTCCAAGATGCAGAGAAAGGCTCCTTCGCCTTTGCTCCGACTTTTGTGATCTTCTTTCTTTCTTTCTTTCTTTCTTCCTTCCTTCCTTCCTTAATTCCCTCCTTCCCTTCCTCCCACCTTCCTTCCTTCCCTCTCCCTTTCTCCTTCCTTCCTTCCTTCCTTCCTTCTTTCCATCTCTCCCTCCCACCGTCCTTCCCTCCCTCCCTTTCTCCTTCCTTCTTTCCTTCCTTCCTTTTTTCCTCCTTCTTTCCTTCCTTCCTTCTTTCATTTCCTCCCTCCTTCCATTCTTCCTTTCATCCTCCTTCCCTTAATTCCTTCCTTCCTTCTTTACTTCTCCCTCTTCCTCCTTTCTTCTTTCCTTCCCTACTTCCTTCCTTCCCTTCCTTCCCTCCTTCTCTCCTTTCCTTCCTTCCTTCCTTCCTTCCTTCCTTCCATTCTTCCTTTTCTCCTCCCTTCCTTCTTTCCTTCCTTCGCTCCCATCCTCCTTCCTTCATTCATTCTTTCCTTCTCCCTCTTCCTCCTTCCTTCTTACCTTCCTTCCTTTCCTTCTTCATTCCTTCCCATATACTCTCCTTCCATTCTTCTTTTCTTCCTCCCTCCCTTCCTTCTTTCCTTCCTTCGCTCCCATCCTCCTTCCTTCTCCCTCTTCCTCCTTCCTTCCTTCCCTTCCCTTTGTGGCTTCCTTGGGGAAGTGCTTTGCCAAGAAAAAACGTATAAGCCGGGACCGTTTCCCTGGAGGCAAAAGGGGGCTCCTTGGGGCGCTCTAAAGTCTCCTCTGAAATGCGGCCAGAGAAGACTTGCCCCCGGGGAGAGTTGGACCCTCGGTGTTTCCAAAGTATCCTGTGCCATATTATTACTAATATCAATGCCTCGCCTTTCTCCCAGGACTGGGACCCAGAGCGGGTATAGGAGCGAACTTCCTCTCCTGGCCTCCTCACCCACTCCTTACCATTTGCCTTGTGATGTCTGCAATTGAAACAGCGACAACCAAAACAGGAACGAGGAAACTCCGAGCACAGAGAGGTGTTTCCACTCACAACAGATTTTGGGGCGACTGTCGAGGAAACCTTGGCCATCCCAGAGCGGTTTTAATAGCAGGCAAAAAACTGATAGTAATAGAAGGGATCCATTTGGACCAGGCATGGGCCAACTTCGGCCCTCCGGGTGTTTTGAACTTCAACTCCCACAATTCCTAACAGCCTACCGGTAGGCTGTTAGGAATTGTGGGGGTTGAAGTTCAAAACACCCGGAGGGCCGAAGTTGGCCCATGCCTGCTTTAGACGCTCTCAGGGGAGAAACTCAAGGGAAGGTAGGAAGTCGGGCCATTTTGGCAGGTGAGTTGCTTCCCGAAAGGCTCCCGAGGCTGTCAGAGCCCTCAGGCAGGCCCAAAGGGGCGCACCAGCCTCTCCAAGTGGCCTCTCCCTGCAACTGCTCCTGTGACAGGAAAGCTAACTCACTCGTGGGCCTCGTGACTCGCGGGAACAACTGGAAACATCCGCGCATTTGTTGGCCTGACTCACGCGCGCGCACCCATCGGGGTTGGTTGCCATCGCGACATCTTGTGATGGAATGGCAGAGTTTAACTCGGCTCGGTGTGAAGGAGAACTTCCTTTTGTCTGTCCTGCCTCTCCCACCATTCAGGTTGAGTGGATGATTTCAGGTTCAAGTATTGCCAGAGTGGGAGAGAAAGCCTTTTTCCTGACCACCCTCTCGGCGCTGTGCATAATATGATGCACCATTGTGTACTTGCTCCCCTCCCCAGCTCCGCCTCCACAAAGCCTCCTTCTTCTGCCTCCTCCTGGGGTGAAGGTGAGCCCAAGCTCTCTCCAATCTCTGGCCCAAAAGCACCAGTTTTGACAAGGCTTGGAGAGTTCTTTTGAGGAACCCTGGAGGACCTGACTATGCATGAACATAGGAAGGCCACCAAGCACCCCCTACCAAGAAGCAGGAAAATGTTCACAACATTTCCCATTACAGGAGATGTGTTGACCTTGAAGACGTCCAGGAGGGTGTGGATGAAGTTTCCCCAAGAGGAAAAATTGAGAAGTCTAGAGCTTTTACTTGGAGGGGGCCTGATTTCAAGCTCGACTAGCCCAGATTTTATGGCTGTGAGTTGGGAAGAGTAGGAGAAGACCTTCTGTCTCAGACCAGGCCCATGAAATCTGGGCTCCTCCATATAAAAGTTCTAGGAGATACAACAACTTGGGGCTCCTTCCAGACCCAGCAAGTGGGTGTGGAATGGTGCCTTCTGGAGCTCTTCCAACCCACGCCCATGAAATCAGGGCCCCTCCAGGTAAAAGCTCTAGACTTCTCAATTTTTCCTCTTGGGGAAACTCCATCCACACCCTCCTGGACGCCTTCAAGGTCAACACATCTCCTGTAATGGGAAATGTTGTGGACATTTTCCTGCTTCTTGGTAGGGGGTTGGACTGGATGGCCCACGAGGTGTCTTCCAACTTTATGATTCGATGACTTTGGACCATTCCTCTTGATCCTTGAGGCTCTCCCTGTGTCCATTTCTTTGTCGTGTGTTTGACCCCTCCCTAACTTTACCTGCTTTTCTGGAGGGCCACAACCTTCACTCCCTTGTATGTAACGTATTTGTTTATTTCCTTCATTACCATTATTTTATTACCTCCTGACGTTTCATCTGCATCTATGGCAGGCAACCTCAGAGGTTGTGAGGTCTGTAGGGAACTAGGAAAATGGGGTTTATATATCTGTGGAATAATGTCCTGGGTGGGAGAAAGAACTCTTGTCTGTTGGAGGTAGGGGTGAATGTTTCAGTTGGTCACCTTGATTAGCATTTAATAGCCTTGCAGTTTTCAAGGACTGGGGGAATCCTTTGTTGAGAGGTCATTAGCTGTCTCTGCTTGTTTCTTGTCTGGAATATTGGTTCATTTTCTTCATTTCCACCCTGCCTGTCTCCCCATTGGGGCATAAGGCAGCTCACAGTCACACACACTTTTGAGTCGTTCTTGATGCTTGGGATCTTTGGAGTTGGACGTCTTTCTTCACTCCTACGGTATGAAATCCTCTGGATTTCTCAAAAACCAAAGCAGTCTAAATAGGTTTCCAGGAGGCGGATTTTTTCTGGACCAAAGGGCTGGTGTGGCCTTGGGGGTCCTCCTCATCTCCGGCCTTTGCTGCCAGTATTTCAGAGGGCCGCGCTTCCCTTCGCCTCCGACTTGCGTCCTTGGAGGGGGGGATGATGGGCTCTTGAGTCAAGAGGCCCCACTACCAGGGGTCTCTCCCCACTCAGGCAAGGAAGAGCCTTTGTCCTCTTCCAGTGGATGACATCCCAGTGCCAAGATATAGGGAAGCTTCTATTGGAGCACATCCACACTGACTGCTTCATCCAGGATGAAAGCATCATAGAAGGAAGCCCATTTAACTGTGCGGCTGAGGACATTAACGGGCGAATTAACTCCCGAGGCTGCCTCCAAACAGTTCCAACTGAATTAAATGGTCAGTGTAGACTTGCCCTTTCATTTGGTCCACAGCTCTAGGCCAGTTTCTTAAAGTGCGATGGAAAGATTTTACCACCCCCCCCCCCCCCCCAATTCTTTAAAAACTCCCAAACGCAATCAAGGAGTCGCTCCACAGAATGGCCCAACGAACCCCCTTCTCTGGAACTGCCCCCCCTCCCCCCGGCCCCGAAGTTCCCCTTGAAAAGAAACCAATCCGAGTAGGATCCCACCGCCTTCCTGCTTCTCGGGGGAGGAAACCGTGGGGGGACTGCTCTGGGGTTTCTTTTCCTATCTGAATGAGGTGTTGTCCCTGTGGGTGCGGAGTTCACTCGGCCGCCCCATCCCTCCCTCCATCGCCTCATTCAGGCCCTTTTACCCTTGGCTCCTATCAAGGTCAACGCGGTTCAAGCGGCCTGTTGTCGAGGTAGCAGCCCCGGATTATGGGGAGCCCGGCGGCGGGTTTCGACCCCTCCGTTACTCTGGTCGCCAGACTTTGGCAGTGTTTCCTGATGTATCTAACCTGGACCGAGAAAGTGAATTCGAAGTAGTCAATCTGACCCAGTTAGTGACAGCGACTGAACTCGGCATGCCTGTATTTTGCAAGGAGGCGGGATTGATTTTGCTCTCAAATAAAACCAATCATTTGACTGAAAAAGCAGCTCGCCCTGAGCCCCATTTCTTGAGGTGCGACCCAGTGAAATATATATAGGGCAGCGTTTCTTAACCCTTGGGGAGGTCGAGACGGGGTGTCAGAGGGGTCGCCAAAGACCATCAGAAAACACAGTATTTTCTGTTGGTGATTGGGCTTCTGTGTGGGAAATTTGGCCCGAATCTACGTATTATTGGTGGGGTTCGGAATGCTCTTTGATTGTAGGCGAACTATATAGCCCAGCAACTGCAACCTCCAAATGTCAAGGTTTATTTTCCCCAAACTCCACCAGTATTCACATTTGGGCATATTGAGTATTCGTGCCAAGTTAGGTCCAGATCCATCCTTGTTTGAGTCCACAGTGCTCTGTGGTTGTAGGTGAACTACAACTGCCCACCGAACCCTTCCAGTGTTTTTTGTTGGTCGTGGGAGTCCTGTGTGCCAAGATTGGTTCAATTCCATCCTTGGTGTAGTTCAGAATGCTCTTTGATTGTAGGTGAACTATAAATCCCAGCAACTACAACTCCCAAATGACAAAAATCAACCCCCCTCCAACCCTACCAGTATTCAAATTTGGGCGTATGGGATATTTGTGCCAATTTTGATCCGGTAAATGAAAATACATCCTGCATATCAGGTATTTACGTTAAGATTCATAACAGCAGCAAAATTACAGTCATGAAGTAGCAATGAAAATAATTCTATGGTTGGGGGGTCACCACAACACGAGGAACTGTTTTAAGGGGTCCCGGCATTAAGAAGGTTGAGAAACACTGATGTGGGGTTTCCTCCGGAGGAGCGTTTGGTCTGAAAGGCACCAAGTTTGGGGCGCGTGCCTGGCTACTCTGTTGCCGCGGGTGGGGCCCAGTTCCCCGTGGGCCCAGCTCCGAAGGGCGGGGGCTCCTTGGGGCAGCCCTGAAGCCCAGCCAGACCTTGCTGCCCCCACCAAAGGCATAGGGCCTGGTCTAGTGCCATCCTTCCCGCTGGCCAGACTCAACCGGAAGAGACAAAGAGACAAGGGAAGGGGCAACCCTGGCACATCTGCACTGGTCGCTTCATGCGGGTTGAAGGCAGCTCGAGAAGAGGTGTTTCAATGACCAAAGGGTTTGAAACCAGGGCAAGCAAAGTTGGGGTGTGTGCATTAGAGTAAGTCGAGTGGGTCCCCGTCTCCATTGACTATTTACTGCAATTTCGAATGTGATTTACACGTGTAGGAAAGCTGGTTTGAGGCTTCGGAGGTAAATCTGCAAACCAAAGCGCCCTGGTGAGCATGAAAGGCTGTCTCTCATCTCTTTTGTGGGAGTTTGTTGTCTGGTCTCCTCAGTTCGAAGTTGCGTAGAGTGGTGTGGTGGGGAGAAGGTCCAAGCCGGGAATGCCACAAATCCTGGGATGAAGGCACCTCCCGGGCCTCCTTCCTGCCTGTGGGGCTTCCTTCCACATCAACCACTGAGGAGGAGGAGAGCGCAGGGAGGACGAGCAGAGTTCTGGGCCTTGGGAGGCTGCCTTGCCCTGGGTTTTGGGAGGAGGAAAGAGCCAAAAGGGTGAAGGCAGCCGGACTGGGATGGAAGGGGGGATTAGAGCGGGAATGGGGAGAGTTTGAAAGGCGCCGCCCCGCGTGGGTTTAAGGAAGGAAGGACGGAAAGAAGGAAGGAAATGCCCCCCTCCCCAAGGCTCTTTCGGATCCGGGAGTATTTGGGACAAGGGTCCGTTATGTTGGAGCGTTTTCTGCAGTCACTTCATGCAGGTGCAGAAAGAGCTCCTTCCTGCCAAGCCCAAGGTGCAGGTGTCCGCTCCCAAGGAAAGGAAAGGAAAGCCCCAAAGGAAAGCAGCCGGACTTCCGCGTGGCCTTGGCAACCGAGCCTGCCACCCGAGACCCACTTTGCGCAGCAGCAAGCCCTCACCCCCCACCCCAATCTGGCTGCCTTTCCAGGCCAAAGGGGTGGAGGTGGGCTTTCCGAAGCCGAGGCCTAACAGGTGGCTCGCCTGCAGATCTCGCCACTCCTGGAGGGGCTTCTCAGTGGCATTGCCTCTCTCATAACCCTACTTTAAAGGGGGAAATGATAGAAAGGATCAGACAGCAAAAGTGTTAAGGGGTTGTTTTGATTTATTTGTTAGTGTTCATCAAAAATCTGAATTCCTCTAAGAATCTATTCTGAATGACTGAAGTATCTATTCTGAATGACTGGTAGGAAACTGAGGGAGGTGTAATATAGCTTAGTTAAAAACTATGCACACGAGAAAATAACTTCCTTCCTTCCCCTTCCCCTTCCTTCCCCTTCCTTTCCCTTTCCCTTCCTTCCCTCCCCTTCCCTTTCCCTTCCTTCCTTCCTTCCCCTTCCTTCCTTCCTTCCCCTTCCTTCCCTTTCCCCTTCCTTCCTTCCTTCCCTTCCCTTCCCTTCCCTTCCCTTCCCTTCCCTTCCCTTCCCTTCCCTTCCCTTCCCTTCCCTTCCCTTCCCTTCCCCTTCCCCTTCCCCTTCCCCTTCCCCTTCCTTCCTTCCTTCCTTCCTTCCTTCCCTTCCCTTCCCCTTCCCCTTCCCCTTCCCCTTCCCCTTCCTCTTCCTTCCTTCCCCTTCCTTCCCTTCCCTTCCCCTTCCTTTCTTTTCCTTCCTTCCTTCCTTCCTTCCTCCCTCTCTTCCCTTCCCCTTCCTTTCTTTTCCTTCCTTCCTCCCTCCCTTCCCTTCCCCTTCCGTCCTTCCTTCCTTCCTTCCCTCCCTTCCTCTTTCCTTTCCTCCCCTTTCCCTTTCCCTTTCCCTTTCCCTTTCCCTTTCCCTTCCTTCCTTCCTTCCTACCTTCCTACCTTCCTTCCTTCCTAATCGCAGTATGAATTAAAGCAAAATACTTCCCGCAAAGCCTGACCTGCATTCTTTCAGATGTTGTGACGAGGAGAAACTGAGGTTGGCTGTACGCCGCCATGTAATGCAGTTTTGAACTGTAATTTACGATCAGTGTAGACACATGGGATGCCTTGGCTGTATGCTACCGTCCAAGCTGCTTTAGGTGGCAGTGCAGGACCAGCCTGGGAGTTCTCCCTGGGTTGAGCCCTTTCGGGTTTGGTGGCGAAAGGCTCCTTAAACTCCCATATTAGGAAATGAAAGACGACCCCTGAGAGGTTTCCTGGCCTAAACAAACAGATTAAACACCTTTGGACGGGGATTTGAAATCGAGAAGTAAGATTGCTAGGGTTTGAAGTAGGATCCTGCGCTTGGAAATTTCTTACTATGGATTAAGTTTGCTCCTTTCTTCACTTTGTTTCATTGCCTTGCCTTTTCCTCTCCCCCCCCCCCCCCCCCAAAAAGTCAGAGGCACCACCACACTCTTCTTACACACACACACACACCTCCGCCGTCCTTCTTTCCTCTGTTGTGCATTGTTTGCATAATCCACCAACAATCCGCCATCAATATATGGGGGGGAAAAGTCGAGTTTGATATTAACTCGCCTTCTAGCGGGGAATTCTCTGTATACTCATTTCCTTCCTTCTGGAAAAAAGGTGTTTGGCTGTAGAAGGGAAGCCATGCTGCTTGCAAGTTCAAAACTCCTCAGTCCGCAGAAATAAATAAATACCGAACGTGATCCTGGCCGAAAACAGGGAGCATCCCATGAGTTTGTAGCTTGAGGAGTGTAAACATAGTACAGACCTGATCCAAGAAGGTAAACAATAGATCGGGAGCACAACTGGATGTCATTCTGAACCTGCACGTGGGTCGCCCTTCACAGAACCCGAATACAAATTGCACGATAACCCCAAAGAGATGAATGGAATGATCATGGAGATTAGATTAGATCCGCTTTATTGCCCTTTATCGCCCGGAGTGGCCCCTGAGGACACCCTGCCTTGTTTATCTGGTTTCTAAAGTATCAGATTATTTATATTTTTTTTAGAGGCAGCGGGTTACTGTAGTTTGGGTTGTTGTAGGTTTTTCGGGCTTTATGGCCATGTCCTAGAAGCATGCTCTCGTGACATTTCGCCTGCATCTATGGCAGGCATCCTCAGAGGTTGTGAGGTCTCTGTGGTTTGTGGTTTACCGGTGTTAAAATCGGAGAGAAATGGATTTCCAAACATTTTAACAAACATGTTCTAGAAGCATGCTCTCGTGACATTTCGCCTGCATCTATGGCAGGCATCCTCAGAGGTTGTGAGGTCTCTGTGGTTTGTGGTTTACCGGTGTTAAAATCGGAGAGAAATGGATTTCCAAACATTTTAACCCGGGAAGTCAAACATTTCTTTCCTATCTACTTAGGGTAATATGGACCTGGAAACATTTCCTATTTCCTGTTCGGATGAGAATTCTTTTTGTGGCCATTGAAAACGCCTTTAGGAGCTCTATTTGAAACCTTAGCCCTATGTTAAAAGTGTATGGCTCTCTCTCTTATTCACACAAACCTCTCCAAATTGGTGAATATTTGTGTACTTTGAGATTTTTAAAATAATGCTTAAAAAAATATTTTTAAGGAATTAGCAGGCTGACATTTTGCAGGAAATTGAGTTATCAAGGCCGTAATTATTTCACAGGGAGATACAAATTCTCTGCGCCCCTCGCTGTCAAACAGGAGGCTCCATTCAGGGTTGACCCCCCCCCCCACTCTTTCTCTCTCTCTCTCTCTCCAAATTAGAGCATGAAAAGAGAAAGAGTGGGGCTCTTCCTCGCCCAAGGGGTTGCCAGTGGTTAAACAGAGTGCCTCCCCCCCCCCCCCGCCACAGAAAGCCCCATCCCAGCCCAATCCTGGTGGTCGTCAAACTCTGCTAATTAACAATGCTGAGAAATTCCTTCCTAACAAGGACATTCTCTAAGTCTCCGCTGGTTCCCCGCCGCTCGCCTTCATTTCCATAAGAAGATTAAGAGTGAAGGAGAACACACTCAAATGCAGATGTAGAAAAGAAGGGGTTTTAACGAGCATCATAATACGAAGATGCTTGGCTAGTTCCCGCCTAATTGCTGCAAGTTAAACCTCTATTTGCAGCTAAGGACCACAAAAAAAGAGGAGGGGGCGCCAGGCTTGCCAGTCATCTCCCCAAGACAAGATAGGTGGTGGGCACCTTGGGGGCCGGAAGAGGCGCCGCGGTCCCGGTTTGGACAGCCAGGGACTTCTCCAGCCTCCATCACATCCCTCACTTTTGGCAAGGAGTCTCGGAGGTTTAGTCACTTCTCCCCAGTTTTCGAAATAAAGCAGTCGTTTGACTATATATATATATATATATATAAAATATATATATTATTTTATTATTTTATTATTTTATTTTATTAGTTTTATATATATATAATTTATATAAATAATATATATATAATTTATTTTTGAAAGTTTTTAAAAATATTATATATATATATATATATATATACACACACACACACATACATACATACATAAAAACATACAATCTTCAAAGTTCAACATTCAAATTACAAGTATTTCCCCCCAATCCCATATTATATTATATTATATTATATTATATTATATTATATTATATTATATTATATTATATTATATTATTATTTTTGAAAGTTTTAAAAAGTATATATATATATATATACACACACACACACACACACTAGAGAAACATACAATCTTCAAAGTTCAATATTCAAAATACAAGTATTTTTCCCCAATCCCATATTATATAATATTATATTATTTATTTTTGAAAGTTTTTTAAAGTATATATATACACACACTCACACAACAGAAACATACAATCTTCAAAGTTCAACATTCAAAATACAAGTATTTTTCCCAATCCCATATTATATTATATTATATTATTTATTTTTTGAAAGTTTTTAAAAGTATATATATATATATATATATACACACACAGAACAGAAACATACAATCTTCAAAGTTCAACACTCAAATTACAAGTATTTGTCCCCAATCCCATATTATATATTATATATTATATTCTATTATATATTAAATTGTTATATTATTATATTATATAATATTGTTATATTACATTATTATAATATAATGTAACAATATTATATAATAATAATATAGCAATATAATATCTAATATCTAATATAATATGGGATTGGGGAAAAATACTGATATTTTGAATGTTGAACTTTGAAAACTGTATGTTTCAATGTATGTGTGTGTGTGTATATATAATTTTTAAAACTTTTAACTTATAATATAATTTGAAAGTTTTAAAAATTCCTGCCTTACCGTTTTCATAATATAATATAATATAATATAATAACAATACTATATTATATTATAATTGGAAAGATTTAAAATTATATATAATAATATAATATAATATAAGAATATAAGAATATAACATAATATTGTTTTATTATATATATATATATTAAAACTTTCCAATCATAATATAATATAGTATTGAAACCCTAACCCTAACCCTAAAATTATATATATATATAATAAAACAATATAATATAATATTGTTATATCATATTATATAACTTTTAAAACTTTCCAATCATAATATAATATTGAAAGTTTTTTGAATTGTATATAAATAATAGAACAATATAATATGATGTTGTGATATTATATTATATTATATTTAAAAATTTCCAATTATAATATAATATAATATAGTATTGAAAGTTTTTAAAATTATAATATATATATATAATAAAATAATATAATATTATTTTGTTATATTATATTATATAATTTTGAAAACTTTCCAATTATAATATAGTATTGTTATTTTATATTATATTATATTATATTATATTATATTATATTATATTATGAAAATGGTAAGGCAGGAAGACACCCCGCCCGCCAAGACTTTCCTAACATATCCCCCCCCCCTTCCTTAAGACTCTATCTCTAGGAAACATGGTTATGTGGGGAGGGGGAGATGTTTATTTCATTTCCATAAATTATACCAACGGCAACGCATCTCAAATCCATTCAGATTAAAACGTCGCTCTCCAGGCCTCTCTCCATACAATGCCTCTTCTCTGCGCGTTGGAGGAGAGAGAGAGAGAGAGAGAAAGAGGGGGAAGGAAGGGAAGGGGGGGGGCTGGGAATGGGGTGCTCTTACTCTGAAGGAGGCCATAATCCGGGGGAAAGAGGGAGAAGCCAAGGGGAAAAGAGATCCCTCCTGTATCTCTGCCCATCTCTCCCTCCGTCAGAATAAATCTGGTTTAAGAGGGAAGCCGGATTTAACGCGCAGAGTCTGCAAAGCCAAACAGAGAAGGCGCAAGAGGAAGAGGCTGTTTGGGTTGCAAAACCCGTCCCTTGTTTTACTATAACGCTTTATTATGTATCTATGCGGTGAGAAGGGAAACGGCGGTGAATAATACCCCGGATCGGGCCACGTTTCGCCGCCTTCGTGCCTTGTTGAAGGCGAATGCAATTAACGGAGAGGCCCAACTTTCACCGCTTAACTGTGTTTATTATAGAGTAGCGTGGCAAGAAAAAGCTTCGTGAGTGGAGGGATAAATAGAGAGGGACCTTCCTTCTCTCCCCCCCCCCCCGCTCCCCGCAACCGATTTACTCCGGATTTATCCCTCCATCATGGTGTGAAGAGCGACAATCTTGCTTCCTCCCCTTTCCTTCCAAGATATTTTTGGGAGGGGGAGGGAAGGACGTTCCCGAGTGTTTAGGCGAAAGTATAAACAACATCCAAGTTAAATATAGTGTCTGGACAATTACAACGTGTCTGTCTTTGGGGTTTTTTGTTTTTGGTTGGGGGGGGGGTCTATTTCTTCTCCTTCACGTCTTTACAGCGCCAGTAAACAAAAATCAAGTGAGAGAATTGGGCATTTCTTGTCTGAATCAACACATCTCGGGATAATAACAAAGTCTTGGGGTAATAATAAAGTCTACCCTCCGAAAAATCCAATTAATTGTTCCTATTAACGGCTGGGTACCCGCTTTCCTTTTTGGGGGGCCTTGGAAGGGCTTTGTTTTTCCCTGGGACGCTCTTTTGGGCCGTGGGGGCGGGCAGCGGATCGGCCAGGAGGGGGCGCGCCAGGCCCGTCCCTCGAGTCTCTCCCCCGGCGCTCAGAGTCCAGGGCGCCCTGCCTGGCGTCTAGGGCTCCTTCCCTTTTGTGTCTCTCTCTCCCTCCCTCCCATAGAAATCACTTTCCAACCGCTTTCCCCCTCCCTTTGGGAGCGAGAGAGGGAGAGGGGACGAGATTCGATGGAGAGTTTTGAAACGCTGTCAATACTCCCCCCCCCCTTCCCTCTTCCATTTGGAAGGCCTCTTCAACCTCTCCAAACGCCATCAAAATTTCTAATCGGCTCCCAAAGCCTTTCCATCTATCTTTTCTCTCTCTCTCTCTCTCTCTCTCTCCCCCCCCCCCCCAAGCCATTCGAGTTTGAAGTTGAAACAAACTTAAAGCAGGACTAGGGGCCCTTCCACACAGCCCTATATCCCAGGACTTCAAGGCAGAAAATCCCACAATATCTGCTTTGGACTGGGTTATCTGAGTCCACACTCATTTAATGTGGGGTTTTCTGCCTTGATATTCTGGGCTATGGGGCTGTGTGGAAAGGGCCCTGAATGTGGACTCAGCTAGCCCACTTCAAAGCAGATATTGTGGGATTTTCTGACTTGATATTCTGAGATATAGGGCTGTCTGGAAGGGACCTGAGTGTAGACTCAACTAGCCCAGTTCAAAGCCGGAATTGTGGGATTTTCTGACTTGATATTCTGGGATATGGGGCTGTGTGGAAAGGGCCCTGAGTGAGGACTCAGCTAGCTCAGTTCAAAAAGATATTGTGGGGTTTTTGACTTGATATTCTGAGATATAGGGCTGTCTGGAAGGGCCCTGTGGACTCAGCTAGCCCACTTCAAAGCAGATATTGTGGGATTTTCTGACTTGATATTCTGAGATACAGGGCTGTCTGGAAGGGCCCTGAGTGTAGACTCAGCTAACCCAGTTCAAAGCAGGAATTGTGGGATTTTCTGCCTTGATATTCTGGGCTGTGTAGAAGGGGCCTGGGTTGTTGTGAGTTTTCCGGGCTGTCTGGCTATGTTCCAGAAGCATTCTCTCCTGACTTTTCGCCTGCATCTATGGCAGGCATCCCCAGAGGTCGTGACGTTTCGCCCGCCATAGATGCAAGCGAAAGGTCAGGAGATAATGCTTCTGGAACATGGCCAAACAGTCCGGAAAACTCACAACAACTAAGTGATTCCGTCCATGAAACCCTCCGACAATACATTAAAGCAGGACTAACGGACCGAGGAAGGAAAGGGGGGGGGGGGAAACATCCTGGCTTCGTTACTCAGGGGTAAGGGGGTGCTTTTTGAGCAGGTGGGCTTGCGGGGTCTTTCCTCACTCGCCCGCCCTTCCCAAAACACAAATGTGGCTGGCAGCATCTGCTTGGAAAATTTTAAATAAGTGAAAAATAAGGGCAGAAGAGTGGGACCCTTTCCCCCGAATTTGCAACAAAACTGAAAGCCACTAGTGATTGCCGAATTTTTCAGGACTTTTTTTTTGTGTCAGGAGCAACTTGGGAAACTACAAGTCGCTTCTGATGTGAGAAAATTGGCCGTCTGCAAGGACATTGCCCAGGGGGCGCCAGGATATTCTGATGTTTTACCATTCTTGTGGGAAGTTTTTCTCATGTCCCCGCACGGGGAGCTGGAGCTGACAGAGGGAGCTCATCCACCCTCTCCCCAGATTCGAACCTCTGACCTGTCGGTCTTCAGTCCTGCCGGCACAAGGGCTGAGGGGGGAAAGGAAGCCTGAGGCTGTTAGGAATGGTGGGAGTTGAAGTCCAAAACACCTGGAGGGGCCAAGTTTGCCCGTGCCTACTGTAAATGCACCCTGAGCTGTATGTCTAATATCTAGCAATAATCCACAGAATAGAAGAGTTCCTCTGCCTCCTCGCCTTTCCTGGCTCCTACCTCTCTTCACCCCCAAAAACAAGGGCTCAGGGAGGGAACATGGATGTGTGTGCCTGTGCCCCCTCTTCTCCTTGTTATTTATTATTATCACCATAATTATTATTAGTATCCTGCCTTTGTCTCTAGATTGGGGTGGAAAGTGGTTCACAACATTTTTTTTAAAAAGTGCTATTTCATATCTTTAACATACAAGTATTAAAATAGAATTAAACAACCAAATCGATTAAAATTCTTTAAAAGACTTAATGAGTGCTAAAATAATCCCATGCCTTGCAGCTACCCCCCTGGCTCCCTCTCCAGAACCTCTTTCTTTTAAAAGCCTACTTGTTCTTGGACCTGTGCACCTGCTTCCTAGGGCTGTTTGAGGAGGGAAATAATGGCACCTTTTTAAAATACTTTTTTTAAATAGTTGGGGGAAATGTGAAGGGAGGAGGTTGCTGGAGCTGGAAGGGTTTCTGGCTGGAAAAAAGGAGATTCTGTGACTCTGAAGCACTGAGATGGTATCTGTGTGTGTGTGTGTTTGCACTGAATCCCTCCTCCATGTGAGGAAGAAAATGTTGAAGGGGGTAGAGAAAGGCTTTTAATTATTTCATGGAGGGCTGTGTGATAATCTGGAGGAAAGGCTATCCCTAAACTGGTTGAGGAGGCCCAGTTTGGGAAGAAGAGGAGGCTTGGTGGCATCTGCCCCTCTTATGGTTGACTTCCCAGGGACTGTTCTGCTAACATCAGGTCCTTTTAAGAAGCCCGGTGAGGACTAGGAGGATGGACCAAGGATCTTCTCGCTGAGCTGAAAGTTTGAGGCAATAGCCAAGGAGAGAGTTTCCTTCTTGCCAAGGGACACTTGTCTGAGAAGGCCAGGGCAGGTTTGGGGTGGGCCTGAGGCCTTTCTTTCCAGGTTGACTTCCCAGGGACTGTTCTGCTAACAAACAGGTCCTCAAGAGGGCCTTTTAAGAAGCCCAGTGGAGACCAGGAGGGTGGACCAAGGGTCTCCTCCGCTGATCTGAGAGTTTGGGGCAAAAACCATGGAGAGAGTTTCCTTCTTGCCAAGGGACCCTTGTCTGAGAAGTCAGGGCAGGTTTGAGGTGAACCCGAGGCCTTTCTTTCCAGGTTGACTTCCCAGGGACTATTCTGCTAACAACCAGGTCCTCAAGAAGCCTTTTTAGGAAGCTCAGTGAGAACCAGTAGGGTGGACCACGGGTCTCCCTGGCTGAGCTGAGAGTTTGGGACAAAAGCCAAGGAGAGAGTTTCCTTCTTGCCAAGGGACCCTTGTCTGAGAAGGCCAGGGCAGGTTTGGGGTGGGCCCGAGGCCTTTCTTTCCAGGCTGAAAGCAGCAAGGCAAGTGGGTTGTGGAGCTCTCACTTGCTGCTTTCAGCCTGGGAAGAAAAGCCCAACAACCGCGGAGGGTGGAAGAGCCCACGCGCGTCCACAGGGAGAAGTGGGGCCAAGAAGGCTCCCTCCCTCTCTGGGCCTGGCTTAAAAGAGAAGAGTAGGGGGGAGCCAAGGGGCAACCTCCCTTTCCTCCTCTCTAGCCCGCACTCAAGTGAAGCCGTTGCCGTTGTTTGTTGTTGTTGTTGTTGAACGCGTCCACACGGCCGTTTGCGCGCTCCCTCCTTCCCCCCTCCCTCCCCGAGGCGTGTGTGTGACCTGTTGCTTTGCAAAGAGGAGCTCGGAGGGGCCCTTTTGAGTGGCAGCCTCCATGTCCCGCCTCCCCGCCCTGAAGCCGCTCACGGCTGGATACTAGTGTGTGTGTGTATGGGGGGGGGGGGGGGAGCAGTGAGTGAGTGAGAGAAGCCCCGCCCCCTTTCATGCAAAACTCCCATCCGAGGCCGGCGCTCAGTGGAGGAGCCGGGCGAGCTCTGATTGGCCGAGGCGAAGGCATTTATTCCCTGACAAGCCCCCCATCACATGGATGGTTGTCTATTAACTTGTTCAAAAAAGTATCAGGAGTTGTCAAGGCAGAGAGAGAGAGAGAGAGAGAGAGAGAGAAAGGCGAGGAGAGAGAGAGAGAGAAAGAAAGAAAGAGTTTGGGAAGAAAGAAAGAAAACAAAACAAAACAAAACAGGGGGAAACAGAGACTTTTCCCCCCCATTTTCCTCCCTTTGCGGGCTCTTTAAGACTTAAGAGCTCCCGAAAGAAAGAAAGGAAGAAAGAAAGAAGGAAAGGAAGGAAGGAAGGAAAAAAAGGGGGCGCCGAGTGAAGAGAAAGAATAGGGGAGACGGAAGAAGAAGAAGTTTTCTCCAGCAGGACTTTCTCCCAGGCGCCTTTGTTATGATTCTCCTGGAGTAGCCTGAGAGTAGCCACCCGAAGAAGGAAGGAAGGAAGGAAAGAAGGAAGGAAGGAAGGCCGCTGTTGGCAGAGAGAGAGAGAGGAAGAGGAAGAGAAGAGGAAGAGGCTGGTCGGTGAAGGGAGGCTCTGCTGCTTGGGGGGGCAGCCTCTCCTTCCCTCCCTCCGACCCTCCCTCCCCAGCAGCCCGACTTCTGACTTTTCCTGCCTTGTGGGCTTCCTTCCTTGACTGTGTGCTTGGCTGCCCCTCTGCCCGCTTCCCCTCCTCGTCGTTCCCCTCCTTGGGGTGTTGGGCCTCTTCTCCCCTTGGCCGCCATGTACAACATGATGGAGACGGAGCTGAAGGCCGCGGCCCCGCAGGCGACGGCCACGGCGGGCGGCGGTGGCGGCGGCGGGAACAACGGCGTGTCCGGCGGCGCCAACAGCCAGAAGAACAGCCCGGACCGGGTGAAGCGCCCCATGAACGCCTTCATGGTGTGGTCCCGCGGGCAGCGGCGGAAGATGGCGCAGGAGAACCCCAAGATGCACAACTCGGAGATCTCCAAGCGGCTGGGCGCGGAGTGGAAGCTGCTCTCGGAGGCGGAGAAGCGGCCCTTCATCGACGAGGCCAAGCGGCTGCGCGCCCTGCACATGAAGGAGCACCCGGATTATAAATACCGCCCGCGGCGGAAGACCAAGACGCTGCTCAAGAAGGACAAGTACACGCTGCCGGGCGGGCTGCTGGCGGCGGCGGCGGGCTCGGGCGGGCTGGGCGGCGGGGTGGGCGTCGCGGGCTCGGCGCTGGGGCCCGGCGGGTGCGCCCAGCAGCGCATGGACGGCTACGCGGCGCACATGAACGGCTGGTCCAACGGCGGCTACGGGATGATGCAGGAGCAGCTGGGCTACTCGCAGCACCCGGGGCTCAACGCCCACGCCGCCGCCGCCGCCGCCGCCGCGCAGATGCAGCCCATGCACCGCTACGACGTGAGCGCCCTCCAGCAGTACGGCGCCCAGCCCTACATGAACGGCTCGCCGGGCTACGGCGCCATGCCCACCGCCGCCTCCTACGCCCAGCAAGGCGGCTCCTCCGCGCCCCCCGGGGCCATGCCGCTCTCCGCCATGGGGCCCGTGGTCAAGAGCGAGGCCAGCTCCTCCAGCCCCCCCGTGGGCAGCGCCTCCGCCCACGCGCGCGCCCCCTGCCAGGCCGGGGACCTCCGGGACATGATCAGCATGTACCTCCCCGCCGCCGAGGCGCCCGAGCCCGGCAGCGCCAGCAGACTCCACCTGGGGCCCCACTACCAGGGCGCCGGGGGGCCCGGGGCCGCCCTCAACGGCACGCTCCCGCTCTCCCACATGTGAGCCTCCCATGCCCCCCACTCACCCACCCACCCCCACGCTCCCCTCCCGGGGCGGACGGATGGACGGACCAAGCGGGGTGCAGACTCTCCGTGAACTCCTTCCCCGCGCCTCCGCCCCGCTATTTTTGTACAGAGAAGGAACTGGACAGGGCCCCAAAGACTCGCCGGGGAGGGGAGGGAGGGGAGGGGGTCTAGAGAGAGGAAGAGAGGGAGAGAAATAGAGGGAGCTCTCCCTCCCCCTCTCTCTCCAGCCGTCGGGCCAAGGCCCCGTCTCCACTGGCCAGGGAATGAATGCGCCCCCACTTTGGTGTCATCCAACTCCTTTCCTAGGTCTGCTTCACCTGCACAGGGAAACTCTTCCTTCAAGACCGGTTCGAAGTGGCATTCAGTGGTCAATGCAGATGGGTTTTTTTTCCCCTGACCCAAAATATGTTTGTTTTATTTCCCTATCCTTCCTTCCTTCTTTCCTTCCTTCCTTCCTTTCCCAGGTTCCAACGCCCCACTCACTCAGTGCTTGGTGTCATCAGACTGCTTCCTATGTATCAGGCATGGGCAAACTTGAGCCTTCCCTCCAGGGTTTCGGACTTCCAACTCCCACCATTTCTAAGAACCTCAGGTCCTTTCTTGAGAACCTTTCCTGAGGCTCTTAGGAATGGTGGGAGTTGAAGTTCCCCTTCAACGGCCGAGGGGGAAAAGGTAGGGGCCTGAGGTTCTTAGGAATGGTGGGAATTGAAGTCCAAAACACCTGGAGGTTTAAGCGGCTGAAGAGAAAATGAAAGGGCCTGAGGCCGTCAGGAATGGTGGGAGTTGAAGTCCAAAACCCCTGGAAACTTCAGCGGCTGAGGAGGGGAAAGGAAAGGGCCTAAGCCTGTTAGGAATGGTGGGAGTTGAGGTCCAAAACATCTGGAGGCTTAAAGCGGCTGAGGGAGAAAAGGAAAGGGCCTGAGTCTTTTTGGAATGGTGGGAGTTGAAGTTCCAAAACACCTGGAGGCTTAAGCGGCTGAGGGAGAAAAGACAAGGGCCTGAGGCTGTTAGGAATGGTGGGCGTTGAAGTCCAAAACACCTGGAGGCTTAAGCGGTGGAGAGGGAAAAGACAAGGGCCTGAGGCTGTTAGGAATGGTGGGAGTCGAGGCTTCAGCGGCTGAGAGGAATCAGACAAGGGCCTGAGGCTCTTAGGAATGGTGGGAGTTGAAGTCCCAAAACACCTAGGCTTAAGCGACTGAGAGGGAAAAGGTAAGGGCCTAAGGCAGTTAGGAATGGTGGGAGTTGAAGTCCAAAACACCTGGAGGCTTAAGTAACTGAAGGGGAAAAGGAAAGAGCCTGAGGCTGTTCAGAATGGTGGGACTTGAAGTCCAAAACCCTTGGAGGCTTAAGTGGCTGAAGGGGAACAGGAAAGGCTGTTAGGAATGGTAGGAGTTGAATTCCAAGACCAAAGTTTGCCCATGCCTGCTATGTATGCTTCTCCTGCACAAACTCTCTCTTCAAGACCGGTTCGAAATGGCATTCAGTTCTCAATGCAGATGGGGCCCAACTTGGTTTTTTTCCTTCCTGTCCCAAAATATGTTTGTTGTTTTCCTCCTTCCTTCCTTCCTTCCTTCCTTCCTTCCTTCCTTCCTTCCTTCCTTCCTTCCTTCTTTCCCCAGGTTCCAACGGAAACAATACTTTGCAGAAACAGGTGTTTTTGTTTTGAATTTCCCAAAAGAGGAAAGCCTTGCCCCCCTAATCTTTAGCGGTAGACTCCAGAAAGAAAAGGTGGGTAGGAAAAAGGGGGAGGGAGGGGGGGAGGGGGAGGTGCGGGCAGGAGGGGGTGAGGGAGGGGCGGCAGCAGCAGAGACACCGGGGAAGGGGACATGCTTTTAATATTTGCAAGCAACTTTTGTACAGTATTTATCAAACTAAACATGGCCACCGGGGAAAAAAAAAGCCCATTGTTTATATTAAAAGAAGGGGAGAAAGAAAGGGGGGGAAAACTTGAGAATTTGCCAATTATTTTTAAAACAACACCCGTGTCTGGTGAGAATTGCGGATAGGTTTCTAAGCAGCAAAACACACCACGTAAAAAAAATAATTAAAAAAAGGAGTTGGGTTTTTATTTTAATTTTCAAACCAAGATATCTGGATGGTTTTCGCAATTGTACAAAAAAATATAATCAGAGATAGAATAACTACTTGCATACCACTGAACTGTTTTTGTTTTTAAATAAAAGGGCAAAAGTTTAGGGTTGTACTAAAAGAATTCTTTTTTTACGCATTGTTAAAAAAACAACAACAACAAAACATTGTCTTGCAGGTTATTTAAAATAGACCCCCTTTTGTTTCCAAACTTGATCCTGTCCCCCTCCCCTCCCCCTCCCCCTCCCCCCTCCCCTTCCCCAAAAACAACAGCAAAACAGCAATCTGAAAAATCATTGTGTTTGAGATATTTTCTTATGGTTTGTAATATTTCTGTAAATTTATTGTGACGATATTTTAAGTTCTTTTTATTATTATTTTTTTGTCCCTCCTCCTCCTCATTTCCAGTAGTTGTACTTTCCAAGACTCGGCTGTGTATTACCTGAAATCAGTCCATCTCTGTGTGTGTATGTATATATCTATAAATAATACATATAGACACGTGTATATCTCCAGGTGTACACGTATATGTATTTATATATGTATATATACATACACACACACACACTCCTATATTTGAACTAATACCATCCTTATAAACAGACTTAAGTTTTTACTCCATTATGCACAGTTTGAGATAAATAAATTTTTGAAATATGGACACCGCAATTCCACCTGAGTCGTCCTTTTATTTTTTGGAATTTGACTTTTAATTGAAGCCATGGTGTGATGGCAGCACTGGACCTTGGTGGCCAGAGATCTCTCAGGAGGGAAATGTCCTTTTCTAGGCCTTTCTCAGGAAAAGATGGTTGTGCTCATAGTGAGTTTCCAACTCGCAGAACCCGAGGCCTGTTGGGTGGTGTGCGGCCTACCCAGGGAAGGAAGGAAGGAGGCCTCCGTGTGTGGCTGTGGCGGGATCCCTGTCTCCTTTTTTTGAGTTGTTTCCGAACCTTTCCTGGGAAGATTTGGGTTCAGGGCGGCTTCGGCTTGGCCTCCCCCTGAGGCTGAGAGAGTGTGACTCAAGATCCGACCTCCAGGTCTCCAGAGAAGTCCGAAGGGAAGCCTCGCCTGACCTCCCTCCCTCCATCCGACCACTTGTTGCCTGCGAAGCGGAGCAACGCGGGGAAAAAAACCCGGGCCAAGGAGAGCGGTTTCCTTCCTCTACTTCTCGTCTCCTGAACCAGGGCGGCGGTCTTCCTTTCCTCGGAAGCCAGGTATTTCGGAGTAAAGAGGGTCGAGGGAGAAGTCGCGAGGGGAAGGGGTTGTAACGTCACCGTCAGGCAAAAAATGCTCTTTTTTTGTTGCGTTGCGTTGGGGAGATTGGGTTGTGACTTGCTCCACTTTCCTTCCATTTCTCCAACTACTCTGTGCGCCTGGGGAGGGGAGGGAAGGGGGGGGGGCTCTGTGTCC
This sequence comes from Anolis sagrei, assembly GCF_037176765.1. Lineage (NCBI taxonomy): Eukaryota > Metazoa > Chordata > Lepidosauria > Squamata > Anolidae > Anolis > Anolis sagrei. The sequence goes on from NC_090023.1 coordinate 258,766,749, forward strand.
TTAAGCACAAAGCCTCAGAAGTTTTGCCTTGCCCCAGACTTTCTTGCCCTAGACTTTCTCTCCCCCCGCCGGCTTCGTCATTTTAGCCGTTTTTTGGAGAGTTGGGGAAATCGAGACCCTTCCCCTCCCGAAGCACCTTACGAAAGGCCAAGGGAGGCGCGGGTTTCACTTTCTGCGGCTCTCCTTGTTCTTTGGAAGCCCCTTTTGGGGGGCGCCCTGCCTCTTTCCCCCCTCTTTCCCATTCTCTTGGTTGGGTCATTCAATGCCAAGGGGGCCGGCGGGATAGTAAAAGCCACCATCCAGACGGGAATAGCAACAATAACTTTATTATTATTATTATTATTATTATTATTATTATTATTATTATTATTATTATTATTATTATTATTATTATTATCAACAAGATTAGTACACAGCAAACAAGATTTCTATGCTGGCGTTTGTATTTGATCACATGTCGGACACTTCCCAAGTGTCTAGGACTATGTGGTGTATTGGCAGATCAAACTATTATTATTACTATTATTATTGTTATTATTGTGCGTTATTATTGTGTTGTCGATCTGTTTGGTCGCTGTGAGTTTTTCCGGCTATATGGTCATGTTCTTAGTAGACTTGAATGTGACCATACAGCCCTGAAAACTCACAGCAATCCAACATTATTACTATTATTACTATTATTATTGTGTTGTCTAAGGCTTTCCTGACCAGAATCACTGGATCGCTGGGAGGTTTTCGGGCTGTATGTCCATGCTCCAGAATACTTCTAGAACATGGCCATACAGCCCGGAAAACTCACAGCAACCCATCATCATCACATTATTATTGTGTCGTCGAATGCTTTCATGGCCAGAATCACTAGGTCGCTATGAGTTTTTCCGGCTGTATGGTCATGTTCTAGTAGACCTGAAAATGGCCATACAGCCCGAAATACTCACAGCAACCTATTATTATTATTATCATGATTATTATTATCGTGTTGTCAAATTATTTTATGGCCGGAATCACTAGGTCGCTGTGAGTTTTTTTTCCAGCTGTTATGGCCTTGTTTTAGTAGATTTGAACATCTCCATACAGCCCGAAAAACTCACAGCAACCTATTATTATTATTATTATTATTATTATTATTATCATCGTGTTGTCGAATGATTTAATGGCCGGAATTACTAGGTCGCTGTGAGTTTTTTCCAGCTGTTATGGCCTTGTTTTAGAAGATTTGAACATCTCCATACAGGCTGAAAAACTCACAGCAACTCATTATTATTATTATTATTATTATTATTATTATTATTGTGTTGTCGAATGCTTTCATGGCCGGAATCACTAGGTCGCTGTGACTTTTTCTAGTAGACCTGAACATGACCATACAGCCCGAAAAATTTACAATTACATTATTATTATTATTATTATTATTCTGACACAAAAACACAGTATGTCACAGCAAATGAGATCTATATACTGGATTTATTTTCATTATTATTATCATTATTATTATTATCATTATTATTAGCTCTGCCCCAATCGGGTTTCCTTCTAGGTAGAGACACTTCATTTTGGGTCCTTCTTCTCCAGAGCAAATGTTGAAGGTCAGAAAAGGGGAAGTTTAGGTTCTTGTGGGTTTTTTTCGGGCTATAGGGCCATGTTCTAGAAGCATTTCTCCTGACGTTTCGCCTGCATCTATGGCAAGCATCCTCAGAGGTAGTGAGGGGAAGTTTGCTGAGAGCAAAACCCAAGGAATACAGAGCCATTTCTGCCTGTTTCCCTTCTTCCCTCCCTAAGGCGGGCCCATCTCTGGCTCCTGATCCCAAATGCCTGCTTTTATTTTCCAAATTGATGCCCCACATGGAGAGCCAGGAAAGATCTATCAAGCCCCATCAACCTGGCCTCTGACCTGAAACCACATCCCAAAATTAGGCAAATCAAACTCTAAATTGGTGGTTATGGATGGTGAGTTTTCAAAAAGTATAACGCAGAGCAGGAGAGGCCCAAAACTGACTTCTATCCAAAAAAGATAAAGGTTTACTTGTTTTCTCAGCGACGACTTACTCCGTGCACTCTTTACAGATTTGCTAATTTCCTTATTTATGTTTATTGTAGGGTCTGCTTTTCAGGTTGGATATTTGACCCTTTAAATAATAGTCGCTGGAAACGGAGGGACTGGGATGGGAAAAAAGTTCCTTCCAGATCCCAAACCGACTTGTTTCCTGCTAGACTTTCAGTTTGAGCCTTATTTCTGGGGCTTGAATGCAGATTCCTCAGAGAAGGATCAGGGATTTTTGGAGAGGATTTGGGGGGCTGCAGCTGTAGGCCTGGATTCCAAATCGACTTTCAATTTGATGCTTCTTTTTTGAGGGGCTTGAGTGCAGACTCCTCGGAGAAGGATCTGGGATGTTTGGAGAGGATTTGGCGGCTATTTGCGGGGAAACCCAATTTTGGTGTAGGCCTCACCTTTGCGCCCGTCTATTTCACTTCTTTCTGGATGGAAAAGAGGGGGTATTATTCCGAATTAAGGAGACTCCCTTCGCTTCTTTCTGGATGGAAAAAAGGGGGTATAATTCCGAATTAAGGGGACTCCCTTCGCTTCTTTCTGGATGGAAAAAGGGGGGTATTATTCCGAATTAAGGAGACTCCCCACCATTTCCTGACTCTCTTGGGTGCAAAGAATCTGAGAGGAAGGGTTTGCATCTGTTCCTATGTCCGGGACGGATTATCCCTTCCCTTTTCCCCAGGAGTCCAAAGCTGACTTTCCGAAATATTTCACTTTCTGCCTTTATATATTTGGATTTATTTGAAAAATGCCCCCCCCCCAATAAAAGTCAATTAACTGGAGGTGGGGGTTGCCCTGGTTGGGCAGCATTTGAAAAGTAAACGATTGAAGGAGGGCAAGTTTGGGTGCAAGGAAACAAAAGAGAATCCGTCTATTTGGCCAACTTCTTATTTTGGGAGACCAAAACTTCTCTCCTCCTCCTTTCAGAAAATGTATTGGAAACCCTCTCTCTTTCGGGGATGTGGCACATAGGGAAATGTGCTGAGCAAAACGTTATGCATGCAAATCCGGATCGGCTTCCTCACCGTTCAGCTATCCCGATTCCACCACTTCTCCCATTTTTGATCTCGGTGTGAATATTTCCTTTTCTGACCCAAATGCCCGGGTATTTCTTTTCCCTTTCCCCCAAATGACACATTGGCTGGAAGTGGGGCGGCAGAACCCCAAGTGTCCCATTTCCTGAGGCCTGGCCCGGGCGTAGAGCAAGATTAGGAGGCTCCCTTGTGATTTCGCCTCCTTTTCCTTCCTTTCCAGCGCTTGAGAGAGAGGCGGGTGTGCGACTATTTCTCTGACCTGGAGAGGTAGATTAACAGGGTTTCTTGGCAAGCCGCGAGGCTGGTATTACCGGCTCTCCCAAGGGGCAAGGGCTCGAATTAACCACTAAATGAATATTTGACAAGGGCTCGTTTGGGGGGTATTATTACTACAAACGGGTCCCTATTGGACTTCGCCAGGGTCAAAGAGCAATGGTTCAATTAATTATTTAGACTGCTAGTAGATTTGGTTGTAATAGCTGTATTTATTCCTTCAAGCGACAGATTCTTCTTGCGGCACAGCCATCTCTGGAGGACCCCTCGCCCCCTCCTCAGCCCCCCTCTCCTCTCCCCCAACACCCACTGGAGGGTAAAAGAGGGGCCTCCGAAGGGAAGGGCGCCCCACATTTCCTAAAGGCAAAGCCCCCCCCCCCTCCACCTTGCAAAGAGAATGGTAGGAAGGTAAGGAAACGTGGGGATTTCTTGAGCCAGGAGGATTGCTCTTATCTGTGCGATAAGCTGCAATAATTCACCGTAATTGGATGGATGGATGGATAGATGGATGGAAAAGCAGGCAGATGATAGATGGGGGAATCCAGGCGCGTGAGGACAGGCCACTTCTGGAGAAAGTTCTCCGCCACCTCGGGGGGCCTTTCCCCCAAAGGAAGACACAGTGGCCACCGTTCAGTGTCTATCCCTCAACGAGAAATTAGTGTTGTTGTGAATGGATCCCGTCCTCATTTGCATCCCATAGAAAAGCCACCGTTTGCTACTAACGCCCTGAGCTGCGTTGCAGTTGGGGAGATACTTTTGGAATGCGTCTTTCTCTATTACATGTCGACAGAAAGGCTGAAAATATATTTTCATTCCTTGAGGAGTGAGACCTACAATCTGTATTTAATTCCCACCAAATTCCCTACTTCAATCCATTCCATGTTGGGTTTCATTTTCAACTAATTCCTGGATCCGAAAGGCTGTGACCTCGGACAGACTTAAAACCCAATCCAATGCCGTTTTATGGGACAACCCCATTGAAGTCAATCTCAGTCGGGATGGCAAGAAACTTCTTGAGAAGGTCGTCTTGCATTTGTGTTTAAGACCTAGGTGTTAAACGCGTTGTCCTTTAAATCCTCCATGGGATCAGTAAACAAACCCAAACTGGCTCTTTTTTAAGGAACGGGCGTGATATATTGAATGTCAATTTTGTTTATCTGGGTTAAAAATAATAAGTTTTTCACTTTTTTTAATATTTTCGTCTTTCCTTCCGAAGCTTAGAACCGCTGTGGAGTTTTGTTAATTTTAGGCCAGGAAAATAATAATAATAATAATAATAATAATAATAATAATAAATCCCTAACAGCGATGGCGGTGATACTACTGATAGTAATGAGAGTGAGACTGGGAGACAATAATGTGTTGTGCACGAATAAGGAGTGGGTTGTGTGTGCCTCTGTGTGTGTTTATATGGAGGGAGCTTAGTCATAATAAGCCCAACTCACCCACTTTTTCAGGACTTGTCTTGTAGGCCTTGCAGTTGGCAGTCCATTAAACACAACTGATCAACCCCCCCCCCCCCCCACACACACACACACAAACCAAGAGCGAATAAATGCTCTGCTTTGCTCTGGAAGAGGAAAAGGAAAGGCACTTTTCCTTCGTGTGTCGGGTTTGCTTTAGTTCGCATTATTCAGAGAGTGAAGTTTGGGTTCTGCGACTTCGGCTCTGTGGTGGTTTCCACCTTCTTCGGCCTGTTTGTGACTGTTATTTCCGAAGCTATCTCTTTTGATTTAATAGCACAGGTCAATGTAATAGTTCTGTTGCTGCTCTTCTTTAGGAAACACTCAGAAACACCGTTTCTCTGGGGGTGAATTTCGGATGGCGACCAACCAGGCTGGTTCTACACTGCCAAAGAATGCTGTTTAGCTGGAAGAGATGGTCAGTAGAAACCCCCATAACGCATTATTTGGCAGTGTAGGCCCAGACTTCTCCTTCCCGGTATTTTTTGGGGGGGGGGGGGTAATTTGAGTTGTCACCTTGGCAGCTGAAGCGCAACCCGGGCCTTACAGTATGGATTTCTGAAGCGACTGCATCCCGCTCCAAATATGTCCTTTTGGGGGCATAGAGGCCCTCTGGCTTTTCAAATACAAATCACGATGAAGCATTAGACCCCCTCCCCCCCTCCGCCACCACATTGAAATATACCATTTAAGCATTCAGGTTAATAATTTGTTTCAGGAAATAAACAAGTTCCCTATTAATTTTTATTATTATTTTTAATTGCGCCTTGTCTCCAAATACGACTTCCATCCCATTTGGGGTCAGAAAAAAAAATTAGTTCATGGTATCGCCTTTGGATTTATTTCTGGAGCAGAGGTTTGTTTTCTCTATATAGTTTGATGTGAGTTTTTTCCGGGCTATATGGCCATGTTGCGGAAGCATTCTCTCCTGACGTTTCGCCCACATCTATGGCAGGCATCCTCAGAGGTTGTGAGGTTTGTTGGAAACTAGGAAAAGGGGGTTTATATATCTGTGGAATATATATCTGTGGTGTGTGTGTGTATATATATATGTGTGTGTGTGTGTGTGTGTGTGTGTGTCATTTAAATGCTCTGCTTTATGTCAAGAGCGACTGCAAGTCGCTTCTGGTGTGAGAGCATTGGCCGTCTGCATGGACGTTGCCCAGGGACGCCCATGATGCTTTGATGTTTTACCATCCTAGTGGGAGGCTTCTCTTATGTCCCCGCATGGGGAGCTGGAGCTAACAGAAGGAGCTCATCCCTGCTCTCCCTGCGACCTGTCGGTCTTCAGTCCTGCTGGCACAAGGGTTTAACGCCTGGGCCACGGGGGGGGGGGGGGTCGGGGGTCCTTATATATTTGATTATTATATATTATTAAATATATTTTTTTATTTATTTAATAGATATATTAAATATATAGTATTCTAGGTTGTTGTAGGTTTTTTCGGGCTATATGGCCATGGTCTAGAGGCATTCTCTCCTGACGTTTCGCCTATAATACGAATTAATATATAGTATTATATATTATTAAAGAGATAGATAGATAGATGCAGGCAAAACGTCAGGAGAGAATGCTTCTGGAACATAGCCACACAGCTCGGAAAACTCACCACAAGCCAGTGATTCCAGCCATGAAAGCCTTCGAGAATACATTTTTTTCTATATCGTTAGAGGGGGAAAGACCAACTCCGTGCATAATCTGTTGGTTTAAAAATAAATCAATACGGTTTAATTGGAGAAGCTTTGAAGAAACCCTCACGAAGAGGGAACAGGAGAAGCAGGATTGGACGGTGGGAATACTGATCCTTGTCGATTTATGGCCATATTCATGAATTTCATGGGATTTCCAAAGGGAAGGAATACCCAGAGGAGGTTTTGCCAGTTCCTTCATCTGAAATACAGCCCGGTCTTGACCCGCTAGCTAGTTCCTCAAGCAGATAATTTTTTATCCGAAATCTGATTCGAGTTTTTTCCCTTCCCTCGTCAAGGAAGCTAAGGAAAGCCTTTCCAATGATCCACCTACTTTGTCTTATGATTGTGAAGTACATTTCTCTTCTTCAGTGCCCTGGATTAATTAAGATAAAGCCAGTCATTCGTGTATTCCTACATTCTGCAGAAATGGGTGGCTTTCTCTTGCGCCCAGAGGGGGAGTGGACTCTGTCACGCGGTTTTGGGGTCTCGCGTTTAGCAAAGCCGGGTCTTTCCAGCCTTGGAAGTGGGCCTTCCTAGGGGAGAGGCCGTTTCCCCACTTCCAGTAATCTGGGACGGGAAAGAGAATGCTTATTTCCAGTGTTTCTGTTGCAATGGGTTCTCCGCCCCTGGCTGCCTTTTGGATCTCTCCGGTGTGTTGATGTGAATGCCCTGGAGACCCACGGAGATCCGTGGGAGCAGTGCCACTGGTTTCAACGAAGTAGTCTAGTTTAGACCTCCTCTCTTCCTCTGGAAGGACTGGGCACGATCCCGATGCCTCCCCACAGCTCGGCTCACGTTCTGTGGCGTCTTTTTGGCAGCAATTGCCACGTTTCAGAGCCCCCCCCCCACTTGTCCCACCATTGACACCCAAAGGGACCACCAGGCCAAGATGAGAGCAGTCCTTGCCGAAGCGAGTCTCCTTGTGGAGACACAAAGCGGGGTATAAATAATAATAATAATAATAATAATAATAATAATACAATAACAATTCAAGTCCACGCTCCCAAAACGGGGGATTTAGGGCTCGGATGCCCTCCTTTCTGGGCCATGACTGGGATCTATCAAAGGGTGCACTCACACTGTGGAATTAATGCGGTTTGACCCCACTCTAATTGTCATGGCGCAGGACATTGTGGGAGTTGTAGTTTTGCACGGTCTTCAGCCCTCTCTGCCCAAAAGTGTCTCCTCACCAAACTACCAACCCTAGGACTCCATAGCATTGAGCCATGGCACTTGAAGTGATGTGAAACCGCATTAATTCCACAGCGTAGATGCAGCTTAAAGTCAAGGCGGCTGCAAAAGCGTCCTGGCGAGTTATTGCTGGAGTGTGTTTCCGGCTGGGCTTCCACCAAAGGTAGATATGACAGTTCGACACCGCTTTAACTACGAAGATTCGTTACTTTTTTTTTTCGTGTCAGGAGCGACTTGAGAAACTGCAAGTCTCTTCTGGTGTCAGATAATTGTCCGTCTGCAAGGAGGTCCTGGGATTTGGCAGGGGAGGCTTGAGAACTTGGAAAAAGACAACTCCATTATTCAATAGCACTGAGCCAAGACAATCAAAGTGGTGTCAAACTGCATTAATTCTACAATGCAGACGCATCCCAGGAAGGCTCTGCCTTCAAAGCAATCTTTGGGGGGGGGGGGGGCTGGATACAAAGTAATGTTGAATCATTTTTGGGAGGCGCAGAAATTAAATTTTAATGGAAAGGGAAGGTTCACAATTCAGATTTCGTTTCATTAAAAAGATTTTTTTTTTTTTTACAAAAGCCGGTTTTCTCTCTCTTTTCGCTGCCGTTCAGGCGCAATTCCGCTCCCAGTTGAGCCGAAATGGATGGACTGGGAAGCTATGCCTTTGAGGGAAGAAGGAAGGCACGGGGGAAGGCCAGGGCACCTGTGGCTGGAAGGGGGAGGGGTTTGCCCCCTGCAAAGACCCCACTCTTTTAGAGCCCTCCTAAAGTTTAGCTGAGATATTTTCCCCCTGTAATTTGAATCCATTGCTCCATTGTGTCCTCGTCTCCTTTGAACCTTCTCTCCTTAAGCCGCTCCTCATAGAGATTCATAGTTCGACCCTTCTTGAATGAGGTGCCCACAACTGTATTGCAGGTGAGGCCTGACTCCTATTGATGCAGCCGAGTCCACTGCCTTTTTATCGTCCCAGTGTTGATCCAGGCCCAGTTTGTGGTCTAATCAGACCCCCAGATCCCTCTCACAGGGACTGTTTTCAAGGCAGGTGTCACCCACCCTATATCTGTGCGTTTGATTTGTATTGCCCAAGTTAGGACCATACATTTCTCCCTATTGCATTGCATTTTGTTAGTTTTGGGCAATCAGCAATCTTGGAGTCTCGCGCAAGAGAGAAAAATGGGATTATTATTGTTGTTATGGTTTGTTGTTGTTATTATTGCTGTGGCCAACCTTCCCTCCCTCTTTCTCTCCTTCTTTTCCTCCTTCCGTCGCTCTCTCTTTCTTTCCTTCCTTCCTTCCCTTTTTTCTTTCCTTCTCTCCTTCCTTCCTTCCTTCCTTCCTTCCTTCTCTACCTCTTTCCTTCCCCCTTTTCTTTTCATCTCTCTTTTTCTCCTTTCTTCCCTCTCTACCTCTTTCCTTCCTTCCTTCCTTCACTTTTTGCTTCTAACCATTCTTCTGTCTTTCCTTCTTTCCTTCCCTCCGTCTTTCTCTCCTTTCTTCCTTCTCTAACTCTTTCCTTCCTTTCCTTTTTTCTTACTTTCTCTTCTTTCCTTCTCTACCTCTTTCCTTTCTTTCCTTTTTTCTTACCTTCTCTTCTTTCCTTCTCTTCTTTCCTTCTTTCCTTCTTTCTTTCCTTCCCCCTTTTCTTTTCATCCCTTTTTTCTCCTTTCTTCCTTCTCTACCTCTTTCCTTCATTCCTTCCTTCACTTTTTGTTTCTATCCATACTTCTGCCTTTCCTTCTTTCCTTCCCTCCGTCTTTCTCTCCTTTCTTCCTTCTCTACCTCTTTCCTTCCTTTCCTTTTTCCCTTACTTTCTCTTCTTTCCTTCTCTACCTCTTTCCTTTCTTTCCTTTCCCCCCTTACTTTCTCTTCTTTCCTTCTCTAACTCTTTCTTTTCTTCCCCCTTTTCTTTTCATCCTTTTTTCTCCTTTCTTCCTTCTCTACCTCTTTCCTTCATTCCTTCCTTCACTTTTTGCTTCTATCCATACTTCTGTCTTTCCTTCTTTCCTTCCCTCCCTCTTTCCTTTCTTCCTTCTCTACCTCTTTCCTTCCTTTCCTTTTTTCTTACTTTCTCTTCCTTCTCTTTCCTTCTCTTTCCTTCTCTTTCCTTTCTTTCCTTTTTTCTTACCTCCTCTTCTTTCCTTCTCTAACTCTTTCTTTCCTTACCTCCTTCTTCTTTTCGTCCCTATTTTTCTCCTTCCTTCTTTACCTCTTTCCTTCCTTCCTTCGCTTTTGCTTCCATGCTTCCTTTTCTCTTCTTTCTTTCCTTCCTTCTTTCTCTCATTTCTTTCTTTCTCTCCTTTCCTCCCTCTTCCTTCTCCCCCCCCCCCCCCCCATCGTCATTTAGCTTTTCGTCATTTAACTTTTTGGAGTTTTGAAGTCCTTTCCACTTTTTGGGGGGATGTTATGAGTGATGCTCACTCATTGGCCTGTTAGGGATATAGTGTCCAAGTTTCATGTCAGTTCGTCCAGTGATTTTTGAGTTATGTTAATCCCACAGAAGAACATTACTTTTTATTTATATAGATTAGGAAATACCTTGCGCCTAATAGAAAGGGATTTTGTGGGGGGGGGGGGCAAATGAAAGGGGTTTCCGCCTCTGATGGGAAAGGAGACGTGCGCCTTGGGGTAACTTTGAGGACAACGGGGCTGAGGATCAGGCTCAACTTTCTGCACATGCCCAGAGGTCTCTTTCAGTCTATAAGCCTTTTTGCATAAGCCTAGCTGCCTCATCACACTAGAGCCTGAATCCACTTTAGTTAGATCCAGCTGTTGTCTCCTGCAGAATTCTGGGGTTTGTAGTTTAGAGAGGCACAGGAACTGTCTGGCCGAGCAGTTTAAAGGCCCTTCCCTAAACTACAAACTCCAGAATTCTGCAGGAAGCAGCAACTTGATTTAAAGTGGATTCAAGCTTTAGTGTGATGAGATCCTTGGTTCTGTTCTTTGGGAGAGGAGAGGAGAGGAGGAGATTGGATCACCTACTCCTCAATTGCAATGTGTTGTTGTTGTTGTTGTTGTTGTTGTTGTGTAATTTCAAGTCGTTTCCATAGATGCAGGTGAAACGCCAGGAGAGAATGCTTCTGGAACATGGTTATGAAGCCCGGAAAACGCACAGCAAACTATATAGAAAAAGATTGGACCTTGTGAATTGGAAAATGATTTTATTAAGGAGATACTGAATTTTTTTATCGGTTTTGTATGGTTTTTATATTATTATTTTAAATTGTATTTTATGTTGTTGGGGGCATCGAATTGTGCCGATTGTAAACCGCCATGAGTCGCTTTCGGGCTGAGAAAGGCGGTATATATATGTAAACAAATAAATAAACCCTATCACGGATTTGTTTCCAGAGTCTCTGGGGCTGAGAGAGTGGGGCTCTCCTAAGTGGGTTGGTTTCCATGGCTGAATGGGGACTCAAGCCCTGGTCTCCAGAGTCCTAGAGTAGAATTAATACATCCTGACATCACTTTAACTGCCAGGACTCAGTGTTATGGGATAATGGGAGTTGCCTCTCTAGTCTACCCTGCCAAAGAATGGGTTGTTGTAGGTTTTTTCGGGCTATATGGCCATGTTCTAGAAGCATTCTCTCCCGACGTTTCGCCTGCATCTATGGCAAGACTACCCTCAGAGGTAGTCTTGTTAAACTATAGTCATGCCACAGTGCAGATCCACCCTGAGCCCAACCCTCAGGCCACTCCAACAGCTGCCTCGCCTCTCCAACTCTCTGTTGTTGTTGTTGTTGTTGTTGTTGTTGCTCCTCTTCAGAAAGTCTGGGAGGGGGTGAGTGCCCTTCCTCCCCTCTCCGCCCCCTTCCCCTCCCCTCCCTCCGGGGCTTAAGCCCTTACAAATTGCCAAAACTTGGGGACAGCGGAGAAAATAATTAACGCATTAAAACAAGCGGCGAATTCCTCCGGAGGGGCCTTATCACCCTCAGCCACACTGACTTCATCCCCTCCTGGTATGCTAATGCCCTCTGACGTCATCGCCGCGCGCTCCCCTATCCCTTTATTTATGCATACATATTCTATGCATCTCTAGACACACACAGACACACACACCTATAGAGACATGTGCATAATTCTCGTTGTGTGTGTCTGTGTATGTAGAGAAGAAAGGTTATGAGTGATGGTCACTCATTGGTCTGTTAGGGGTATAGTATCCAAATTTGGTGTCAATTCGTCCAGTGGTTTTTGAGTTATGTTAATCCCACAAACGAACATTACTTTTTATTTCTATAGATTAGGAAACACCTAATCTATCTATCTATCTATCTATCTATCTACTAATATTCTGGTGTGTGTGTATATATATATATATATATATATGTATATATATTTCTGTAGTTCTGTAGTACCAATATTCTGTAGTTTGTGTGCGTGCATGTGTGTGTATATGTTTTTGTTTGGGGTGTGCATATATATATATATATATATATATATATACACACACACACACACCCCAAACACTCTCTCTCTCTCTCTCTCTCTCTCTCTCTCTGTATATATATATAATTTTTTGTTATACAATTTTTAAACAATTTGTTAAACAATTTTTTCTTTCTTTCTTTTGCTTATGTCCCAGAAACAATATCAAGAAAAGGGTTTTTTCTGTCGTTTCTTTGGGCCTTTTCCTTCATCCTCATCTTTTCCTTCCCTTCTTACTCAAGGCACCAACTCCAAATCTTTCCAAAATCTGCTCTTCCCAACAAGGGATATTGTTTTCTATACAATGAATAGAAAATTCGACTATCAGGCCCCCTTCCAGGGTCGCAAAGCAGAAGAGAAATCGATGTACTGTCGAAGGCTTTCATGGCTGGAATCACTAGGTTCTTGTGGGTTTTTCCAGGCTATCTGGCCATGTTCTAGAGGCATTTCCTCCTGACGTTTCGCCTGCATCTATAGCAAGCATCCTCAGAGGTAGTGAGGTCTGTTGGAATTAGGAAAATGGGTCTATATATCTGTGGAATGACTGGGGTGGGGGAAATGACTCTAGAACATGGCCATATAGCCCGAAAAAAACCCACAAGAACCTAGTGGAAGGGAAATGGTTCCCTTGTAAGAGTCTCCTCTGGAGTAAGAGGCCTCGCTTTGGGGTCTTGTCTCTGGGGGCCCTTCCACGCAGCCATATAATCCAGAATATCAAGGCAGAAAATCCCTCCAGATCTGCTTTGAACTGGGTTATCTGAGTCCACACTATCATATATTCCAGTTCAAAGCAGAAAATGTGGCACTGTCTTCTGGTGTGGATGGGGGAAAAAATCCATCCCAAAAAAGCGCTTTGGAAAACTCTTCTCCGAATCTGGCTCCGAAATTTTGAACCGATCTTGACTCCACGAAAGTCTAGTCCATTAAATCCTTAATGTGAAACCCCTTTGTAGTAAAGATTAGGATTCAGACAGTCGGGCCCTCATATCCACGGATTGTGTATCTACGGATTCCACTATCCGCGCGGCATATGCGTGTATGTATAGATATATTCCTTTTGTATTAAAGATTAAACCCCTTCGTATTAAAGATTAAGATGCTGACAGTCGGGCCCCCATATCCACGGATTGTGTATCTACGGATTCCACTATCCGCGCGGCATATATATATATATCCCCCAAAAGGCACTCTTGGTTTTGCCACTTTATATTAGAGACACCATTTTACTATACTATTGTATATTATGGGACTCGAGCATGCACTGATTTTCCTAAAGGAAATTTAAGTCTTAGGCAGACTTAGTTGGGAGTTGTAGTACCACAAGATCTAAGAAGGTTAGTGTATTACCGAACTACAATTCTCATAGAATTATAGAGTTGGGGGAGACCTCCTGAGCCATCCAGTCCAACCCTCTGCTAAGAAGCAGGAAAATCGTATTCAAAGCACCCCAGACAGATGGCCGTGATCCGATATCGTTGAGGCATAGCCATTAACAGCTTTAATTTTGCAGTGTAGATGCCCCCTGAACCTGATTCCTTAGTCCCAGTTCTGGGGCAAGAAACCAGCTTCCACTCTATTAACGAGGGCCCCTCTCACACCTGAATAAAATCCCACATTGTCTGCTTTGAACTGGGATATATGGCAGTGTGGACTCAGATAACCCGGTTCAAAGCAGATCTTGTGGGATTTCCTGCCTTGTTAGATGGCTGTGTGGAAGGGGCCTTAGTCCCGATTTCCAAAGAATCCGATTTCAGGATGTTTATTTTAAAATTAAATAAATAAATAAAGTGCTCCTTTTTGGAAATCAGACTAATTCTCCTTCATCTCCTTCCCTTAAATGGAGAAAAGTTGTCAGCAGGAGTGAGTTCAGTAACTTCTGAAGGAACAAATCTCTCCCCCCAAAAAATGTGTAACTTTATGGCACGATTTTGGGAGGAGGAGGAGGAAGGGAGAGAGAAAGTGAGAGAGAGAAGGGCTGTCACTGCGTGGTAAAACCCGGTGCGTGTGGATTGGTTTGAAAAGCAGGGAGAAGAAATGTCATGAATTGAGTGCTGTCAGCGGCGTCTTCGGCAGTGATGTGCGGAATGAATGGCTGAGGCTCCCTGAGCCGGTGCAGGTGCTGGGGGGGGGGGGGCTTTTTGGGTGAGGACTGGGGGAAGGAGGTTTTTTCTCCGAGGAAAAAGCCCCTTCCCCACAATAGACCACACACTGCCAGCCAACGGGGCATCGCCTAAACACACTCAAAGCCCCCCCCCCCACCCGCTATTCTTTCCTTGAGTTCACAAAGTGTCTATAGAGCCAGTTGGCTAGTTGCAGGGTGGCGTTTAGAGAGAAAAAAAGAGAGAAATTAATGAACCTTTGGGCCTGAGACAAATCAAACCCATCTGAGGCTGGGTGTCCCATCATCCCCTGTCGAGAAATAAATACATCTTTCAGGGTCAGCTTTAGTTTAGGAAACCAAACTTGTTGGTATTCTGCAAAAGTTTGCCAGAGGAAGGAAAGGTAGTGGTTGGGGGAAAAAAGCAACAGAATATTATGGGAAAGGGCTTTTTGTGGGTATTCGTCCCAATTAGTTGGGAGTTGTAGTACCACAAAATCTGAGAAGGTTAGTGCTTGAAGCTGGAAATTTACTAAGAAATGCAGATAATAAAATAAAATAAAATAATATAATATAATATAATATAATATAATATAATATAATATAATATAATATAATATAATATATAATTGATATAATATAATATAATATAATATAATATAATATAATATAATATAATATAATATAATTGATATGATATAATATATAATAAGCCATCATAGTGATCTTGTTTGCTGTGAACTAAGCTTGTATAGCTAATCTATAGAAATAAAAATGTCATGTTCGTTTGTGAGATTAACAACTCAAAAACCACTGGGCGAATTGACACCAAATTTGGACACAAGACACCTCTCAGGCCAACGAGTGACCATCACTCATAAAATCTCTCAGAAACACAGCAGAAGAGACTTTAAAAGCCTAAAAACAAAAATTACATTACAACACATGCACAAAACCACATGTATATACACACAAACACACATATATATACACACACAAAACACATATACACAGACTGGGCCACAGCAACGTGTGGCGGGTACAGCTATTATTATTATTGTTATTATTATTATTATTAATAATAATAATAATAATAATACTATTCTTAGTCGGGTCTCCATTTGATCAACCGAATCATCTTGACTTACCATTCTCCAATTGAGTTAATTGGTCTACTCTAATTGACACCAAACTTGGACACAATACACCTTTCAGGCCAACGAGTGACCATCACTCATAAAAACTCTGAAAAACACAGCAGAAGATACTTTAAAAGCCGAAAAACAAAAATTACATTGCAACACATGCACAAAACCACACATATATACACAAACACACATATTTACACATATACACAAATATATACACACACTAAACACATATACACAGACTTGGCCACAGTAACGTGTGGCGGGTACAGCTAATAATAATAATAATAATAATAATAATAATAATAATAATAATAATAATAATAATAATAATAAGGCTGACATGATAGGAGGATTTAAAGCTCGAACTGCAAAGACTCTGGCATAAGCCAATCAAGGTGGTCCCCAGTGGTGATCGGCACACTGGGTGCAGTGCCTAAAGACCTTGGCCTGCACTTAAACACAATCGGCGCTGACAAAATTACCATCTGCCAGCTGCAGAAGGCCACCTTACTGGGATCTGCAGAAACATCACACAGTCCTAGACACTTGGGAAGTTTCCGACTTGTGATCTAATTCAACAGCCAGCAGAGTGTCTGCTGTGGACTCATCTTGTGTTTCAAATAATAATAATAATAATAATAATAATAATAATGATAATGGAGGGGGTGATGCAGTGAGTTAAACCCGGAGCCTCCGGTGGTGCAGTGAGTTAAACCGCTGAGCTACTGAACTTGCTTACCGACGGTCGCAGGTTCGAATCAGCGGAGCGGGGTGAGCTCCGCCTGTTAGCCCCAGCTCCTGCCAACTTAGCAGTTCAAAAACATGCAAATTTGAGTAGATTGATAGGCACCGCTGCAGCGGGAAGGTAACTGCGCTCCATGCCCTCATGCTGGCCACATGATCTTGGAGGTGTCTAGGGACAACACAGGGCTCTTTGGCCAGAGTCAGGCACGACTAGACTTAATAACAGGGGCAAACTTTTACCTTTAGCTAATAATAATAATCCCTAGACGCTTGGGAAGTGTTCAACTTGTGATTTTGTGATACGAAATCCAAAATATAGATCTCGTTTGCTGTCACATACTGTGTTTTTGTATCATAATAATAATAATAATAATAATAATAATAATAATAATAATAATAATAATAATAATAAGGTCAAGGTAGGACTCCTGCGAAGTCTAAACATTCAAGATTTCCAGCTGGATGGACTCTGGATGGTGGAAACTCTTCTCATGGAGACACTTGAGCAAAATTGGGACATTCTAGTTCCTGTCTTTTGTCCTGCGGTTTTAATAAAATAATAAACTCCGAATTCTTGGATGGCACACCGACCTCAATCCTATTGTGTTGTTGTGAGTTTTCCGGGCTGTATGGCCATGTTCCAGAAGCATTCTCTCCTGACGTTTCGCCTGCATCTATGGCAGGCATGTGAGATCATAACACCTGAGGATGCCTGCCATAGATGCAGGAGAAAGGTCAGGAGAGAATGCTTCTGGGACATGGCCATACAACCCAAAAAAACTTACAACAACCCAACAATACAATACAATAACACTCAATCCTATTCTTAGTCGGGTCTCCATTGGATCAACCGAATCATCTTGACTCATCATTCTTCAAGTGAGTGAATTGGTCTACTCTAATGCGGAATTAACCAACAATACTCCATATTGGGGCAGTTGGTGGATCAGAAATGTGTCTCCTTGCGAGTAAAAACCAGGAATCATTTCATGTTAATGGGACTTGCAGGAAGTTCCATTAACTTCCCTGACAGGAACTCTCTGGATTTTGGGATTCCAACTTTGAATCCACTTCAATCTACTTAGGAGCAAACGTGCTCCGTCTTATGGCGTCCAGGTTCATCTTTCTAGCTGGGGACCACGAGGTACTTCTAGAACCAAATCCTGTCGTCAACGAGGTTGAGGTGCTTGCAAGGAGTTTGCCTTCTGAATCGGCCTACCCACCCTCAAATCCGCGTCGGGCGACACTTCTTGTCCATTTCCAAGGAACCTTTCTGCATCTGAATCTCAACCACTTTGATCTGAATTTGGGGGGGGGGTGTGGTTTTTGGCGTCTTTTGCAAGTACTGATTGGGTCCCAGCCTTATTGAGAAGATCCCGAAACCAAGCCTGACCAAGGCTTAATTCCTCCCCCCCCCCCCCCCCCCCAGTTTTGGCTTGAGTCCAGGTTATCTGAAGGATAGTATTTCTCTGTATGCGCCTGTTAGAACACCGAGGCCCCTTCCACACAGCTGAATAAAACCCCACATTTTCTGGTTTGAACTGGAATATATGGCAGTATGGACTCAGGGCCCATCCACACAATCGCTATATCCCAGAATAACAAGACAGAAAACCCCACATTATCTGAGTGTGGACTCAGATGACCCAGTTCAAAGCAGATTTGCTGAGATTTTCTGCCTTGATATTCTGAGATATAGGGCTGTGTGGAAGGGCCCTCAGATCCTCTGGAGAGGACCTTCTTCTTGTTCTGTGTCCCTCCATCCTTTCCAGTTTGGTGGCGACAAGGGCAAGGACTTTTCAGTGCCTGCCCCACAAACCCTGCAAATCCCGCCCCAAAAAGACCACTCGGCGTCATCATTTAGGGAGGGAGAGGCAAGCTCCCGGGGATGTCATGGGATTGAGAAAATGTGGGTTTCCCCCCCCCCCAAATTTAGTTTTAAACGTACTTTAATATCTGTATGCTTCCTGACACACAAACACACGCACACATATTTATATGTGTGTGTTTGTGTGTGTTGACCCCCCCCCCCTGCATTGCGCAGTGGGTTAAACTGCTAAACTTGTTGACTGAAAGGTCGCAGCTTCAAATCCGGGGGCGGGGGGGGGGGAGCTAACCAAAAGGTTGGCAGTTCGAATCCGGGGAGCGGGGTGAGCTTCCACTGTCAGCTCCAGCTTCTGGCAACCTAGCAGTTTGAATACATGGAAATGTGATAAGATCAATAGGTACCGCTCTGGCTGGAAGATAAGGGCGTTCCATGCAGTCATGCTGGCCAAATGACCCTGGAGGTGTCTATGGACAACGCCGGCTCTTCGGCTTAGAAATGGAGATGAGCACCAACCCCCAAAATCGGATACGACGGGACTTCATGTCAGGGGAAAACCTGTATATTTCGTGTGTGCGTGTGTGTGTGAGGAAGCATACCGACATTTACACACACACACAAACGTTTCAGTGCAGTTGCTCTGTTTCTGATTGTATGGTGTCGTGTTTGCCGCCGTCCACCTTGATGTGCCTGTACCAGGAGCAACGCGGGTTAAACATAAAGTCAATCCCTAACACTCTGCGTGGGAGCTTTGCGGGGGAGAGGGTGCCTGAACCCGGGAGTCCTTTAAGCCCAAAGAGCCGGGACCTGGGAAAAGACGAGAGTCCCAGGCCTCACCTCCACCGACCACTGAATGCGCGGGTTGGTGACTTCTCTGGAGACTGAGCCCCCTCTCCTGCCCCCTTTCTGTTTCCTCGCGTGGAAAGGAGAAGGGAGGGAGGGGGCAGGAGGAGTGGGGTGGGGAGGCCTCTCCCTCCTCCTCCTCCTCCTCCTCCTCCTCCTCCTTTTCCGGCTCCTTCCTCCGCGAAGGCGACGAGGCGGCCTTTTGGAGCGGCTTATTGGTGATGCATCGCGTTGCTTATGAAAACGCATGTAACCGGAAAGGGGGGAAAGAGGGGAGGGAGGCACAGAAAGACTAGCGGCAGCAGCAGAAGAAGAAGCAGGAGCCCCTCCGGGAGACCCGGGAAAGCGGGGATTTTGGGGAGGGGGGGAAGAAGAAGAGGGCCGGGTCACGCCTCCCACGCCTTCCACGATTTCAAGGGATTTGGGAGCCGGTTTTGCATTTTGTTTTGAAGACACGCCACAAAGGGCAAAAGAAACAGTGCTTTGCCGGAGTGGTGTCTCCTTAAGGGCGGCTTTGAATAGATCGGTAGCCCCATCTGCACTGGTCGTTTCATACAGTCCTAAACTAGCTTCAAACTCCCACGAAATCCCAGGAGAAAGAAATCCCTTCTTGTGCATCAATGCTCAGTGGCTGGTGTCATCCCCATCCGGGCCTCAAATTGGTTCCAGGATTTTCCCGGGTCTGTTTTCCCCCTTTCGCCCTCCATTTGTGCCTATTCGAATTCTGCAGAACTGCTGGTCACAGCAGACCTCCAGTTACAGCACTCAATGGCCAGGTTTTCCCAGTTCTCAGTGCCTATGCCACAGTTTTTAAGTCTCCCTCCCCTCCTTCCCGGTGACATGCTTTTTCATAACCGCTTCCTTTAGTGTCGCTTTGAAACTGCATGAAATGGTCAGTATAGATGGGGACAGAGTAATAGAAGGAGAAGGGTCCAGGTTTGGCCTTCCGAGGCCCCTCAAAGACCCCCTGGGAAAGAGGGGAAGGGGAGGGGGGCAAGGAGGCGCCCCCCTCCCAAGTAAGCCCTCAGCCCTCTTTCTCAGTTGGACGTTAGTTGGGCAGGGACTGGAGGAAGGAAGGAAGGCAGGCAGGCAACAGTGAGGAGACCCTTCCAGCCTCAGTTGCCCCGTTGCTGTGTCCATCTTTAACCCTCCTTATTCATGCCACTTCCCGGTTGCACGGGGCAGCCACGCCAGCCTATTTCGATTGCCTTGCTTGGGTGCACACAGTTAAGTGAGAAACGAATTATAAACCTAATCACCGCTTTCAAGGCATATCTGGCTCAAAAACGGTGATTAGGATGTGTCTGTATGTATATGTTTGAAAGCGGGTATTATATATATATATATATATATATATGTAAATATATAAATAATAAACATTACATAATTATGTGAATGTATTTCTTAGGAGATTATATATATATATATATATATATATATATCCTATCTCCTAAGAAATATATTCACATAATTATGTACTGGTATATATATATATATATATATATATATATATATATATATATATATATAATATTTTTATGTATTGACTCAAAAGGGGTTATTAGTATATTTATTTATTTATTTACTTTATTTATATTCCGCTTTTCTCAGCCCTCAGGCGACTCAAAGCGGTGAACAACATCAATACAAAACATCAGGAGACAAGTATAGGGCAATTAAAAACAATTGTAACATAAATCATTAAACATCCGTATAACAATAATTAGCGCCTCAACAGTAAAATCAGAATCCACATATATCACACATATGAATATACACATATATTGGTTGTGCGTGTCTCTCTCTCTCTCTCTCTCTCTCTATATATATATATGGTAAAGGTAAAGTTTTTCCCCTGACTCTGGGGGTTGATACTCATCTCCATTTCTAAACCGAAGAGCGAAGAGCCGGTGTTGTCCATAGACACCTCCAAGGTCATGTGGCCATAACTGTATGGAGCGCCGTTACCTTCCCGCCGGAGCGGTACCCATTGATCTACTCACATTTGCATGTTTTCAAATTGCTAGGTTGGCAGAAGCTGGGGCTAACAGCGGGAGCTCACCCCGCTCCACGGATTCGAACCGGCGTCTTTTTGGCCAGCGAGTTCAGCAGCTCAGCGGTTTAACCTAATACATATAATAGTTTGTATGGGGGAATTAGATTTATCATGTATACAAAATATTTTATAGGCATTCTGGATGTTTAAAGGCGGCATTAGATTATCTAGGGCCAGGGTGTGAGTCCGTGCAACCCTGTTGAGCCTCCCTGGGCCCACATCCCACCCCCCCCCCAGGCACCCCGGGGGACCCTCGGGCCCCCTGGCAAGGATGCTGCACCCTTCCTTCCTTCCTTCCTTCCTTCCTTCCTTCCTTCCTTCCTTCCTTCCTTCCTTCCTTCCTTCCTCGCTCCTTGCCTTCTCTCCCCTCCCTTCACTCGTCGGAGGATTTTAATTAATTCCTAAAACATTTCCAAAGGGGAACCCGAGAAACAGATTTGTGGGTGGGGGGGGGGCGCTGAGAATTAATTCAAACCAATCGTCGCTGGAGAGATTCGCACGCGGCTCTTCTATGCCTTCTTTCAGTCGTTTTCCTCGCCTGCTTTTGAGCTTTTGAGAATGATGTTGAAGTTTATCTTTATATTTCCAGCATCATCATCTGGCAAATCAAATTGGGAAGGAAGGTGAAGTCGAAGGGGCCGCAGACCCCACAGCCCTGAATGTGGCAAGCACACCCGCGTCTTCACCCCTTCCATACTTAAAAAAAATTGCTAGCATCTTGTTGGATTACTAATTCGAGTTAATATGATCTTTATGGGCACCTAACAGTGGATAATTGGCCTCCTTTCCCTCGGCGTCACAATGTAAATCGCCATGGCTTTATGATTTAATAACCTCCGAGGCTTGGGGGTGGGGGGTGGGGAATGGGCCCCCACCGAGAGCCCCCTTTCTTCCCCTCGACGTGTTGCGGGGCCAAGAACAATGCCGGCCTAATTGTGGAGATTTCGGAAACTTGGCTCCTGGAAGTGACCAGCCTCGAGATGGACGGCGCTTCGGCAGATGTCCGCACTTTCCCTGCCCGCTCGCCCCCCCTCCCCGGCCCCACTTCTTGGAGGTTCTTCTCCCCCTTGGCTGCACATCCTAGCAACAACCTCAATCTGGCTGAAGGGAGCCCAACCCCCCCCCCCCCCCGGTGCCTCCTCCGCCTGGCTGCTAGGCAGGTTTTTTTCTGGAGCAGGAGGAGGAGAGGAACAGGGAATCTGGGGCCGGCCCTGTCTAAAGGCGCACACAAACCCTCACTTTCCTTAAACTAGAGGGGTTTCCTTTCTCCCTACCCAGCCCTCACTTTCCTTCCACCTTGGGTGCTCCTCACTTGCTTTGTCAACACCCAGGGGGACTTCAAGTCTCCTGTTTGGCCTCCAGATTGAGTCCTGGAATCGCAGAGATCTCCAGAGAGATCTAGTCCAACTACTTGCCATGCAAGGAAACACAAAGCCATCTCAACACATGGCTGTCTGACTTCTGTGTGGTTTGGAAGGCTTTCCTGGCTGGAATCGCTGGGTTGCTGTGAGTTTTCCGGGCTGTATGGCCATGTTCCAGAAGCATTCTCTCCTGAAGTTCAAGCATCCTCAGAAATTGTGAGGTCTGTTGGAAACTAGGCAAGTGGGGTTTATATATCTGTGGAATGTCCAGGATCATAGAATCAAAGAGTTGGAAGAGACCTCATGGGCCATCCAGTCCAACCCCATTCTGCCAAGAAGCAGGAATATTGCATTCAAATCAACCCTGACAGATGGCCATCCAGCCCCTGTTTCCAAGAAGGAGCCTCCACCACACTCCGGGGCAGAGAGTTCCACTGCTGAACGGCTCTCACAGTCAGGAAGTTCTTCCTCGTGTTCAGATGGAATCACCTTTCTTGTAGTTTGAAGCCATTGTTCCGCGTCCTAGTCTCCAAGGAAGCAGAAAACAAGCTTGCTCCCTCCTTCCTGTGGCTTCCCTCTCACATATTTATACATGGCTATCATATCTCCTCTCAGCCTTCTCTTCTTCAGGCTAAACATAACCAGCTCCTTAAGCTGCTCCTCATAGGGCTTGTTCTCCAGACCCTTGATCATTTTAGTCGCCCTCCTTTAGACACATTCCAGCTTGTCAACATCTCTCCTGAACTGTGGTGCCCAGGATGGAGAGAGAACTCTTGTCTGTTTGAGGCAGGTGTGAATGTTGCAGTTGGACACCTTGATTAGCATTGAATAGCCTTTCAGCTTCAAGGTCTGGTTGCTTACTGCCTTTGACTTCTGTTTTAAAATCTCCAGAGAAGGGGACTCCAGCAGATGCCCAAGCAGCCCATCCTACTGCCAAACAGCTCTTACCACTAGGCAGTTCTACCTAACGTTTGGTTTTCCTGCAGCTTAAATCCATTGCTCCATGTCCCAGTTTCAAGTGTTCCATGTGACCAACTTTCCAAATATTTAAACATGGCTACCTTATCCTCTCTAGGCCTTCTTTTCTCCAGGCTAAACATCCCCAGCTCCATAAAGCAGCTCTGCATAGGGCTTTGCTTCCAGGCCTCTCACCCTTTTGTTGGCACTTCTCTGGAAACTTCCCAGCCTTGGGGGGGGGGGGGTCCCTGGTGTGGCCCTGATTCCTCAGGGAATCTTGCTTTCTTCTCGGGTGCCTCAAGCGACTTCTGGCAAATCTATCCTGTCATCTGGCAAACCTATCCTGGGCTTTCTTGTTCAGAAAGAGGGTTGCCCATGCCTTCCTCCCAGCCCCAAAGAGTAGGACTTGCTCAAGCTCAAGCTCACCCAGATGGTCTCCAGAGTCATAGTCCAGCGCTCAAACCACAGGACTCTCTTCTTCCTGGACATTCCTTGTCAGGTTTTTAAGCTTTAAGCAGCTGCAACCTGTTGCTCTCCCTTTCTCTCTCTTTCTAACACATACACACCGTCCTTTTCAGGTTTTCAGTTCGTGTGAAACTGACCAAACTCGCAACAAGGTGCGAGATGCTAATGGACAGTCAATTTGGGGGAAGGGGACAACCTCACAAGGTCCTGGAGGCACCTGTTCCCTCACACCAACAAAGGAGCGGCTGAGGGCGCTGGGGAGGTTGAGCTTGGAGGAAAGGCTGAAGAGACAAGAGAAAAGAGGTCATATTGAGGAGGCAGCAAGCTCGAGAAACTAGGACATGGAGCAATGAGTAGAAATAGCAGGAAAAGAGATTTTACCAAAATACCATTAGAAGAACTATCTAATGGTAAGAGCTGTCTGGCAGTGGAATATCCTGCCTCAGAGCCTGGTGGAGTCTCCTTCTCTGCAGGTTTTCAACAGGCTGGATGGCCATCTGCTTTGATTGTATGGCACAATTCTCGCTTGCAACAGATTTTTTGAAAGACTAAGTCCTTCTGAACATGAGGAAGAACTTCCTGACTGTGAGAGCCGTTCAGCAGTGGAACTCAGTGTGGTGGAGGCTCCTTCTTTGGAAGCTTTTAAACAGAGGCTGGATGGCCATCTGTCGGGGGTGATTTGAATGCAATATTCCTGCTTCTTGGCAGGGGGTTGGACTGGATGGCCCATGAGGTCCCTTCCAACTCTTTGATTCTATGATTCTATGATTCTGTTATGAAAGGAGCTCTCCTCCAACCCCCCCCCCCACTCCGACTTCATCTTAACACCCCTCCCCCACTCCAGCTTTTTAGCTTCCTTTAGTCTGGGCCCACTTCGGCCCTTCAGGTGTTTTGGACTTCAACTCCCACAATTTCTAATAGCCTCAGGCCTTTTCCACTTAAGAGGCTGGGGGGGGGGGGGAGGCTCTTAGGAATGGTGGGAGTTTGTTGGGTTTTCATCCTTGGATTGTACAAGTCTCTTTGTCATCACGTTTCCAGATCTCAGTGAGTAGCTAGACTAGAGATAGGACTGGGCTGAGCGATTCCTGCCCCTCCCCTCATTCCTATGCATGTTTCCTTACAGAGCTTTGTCTTCCTCATCATTGTCTCCTCCCTCTTTGGTGGTATAGTAATAGAATTCTGTGAGGGAACTTCCTATTAAGTTGTATTGGCCTGGGCTTGGCCAAGTGGCATTTTCCATTCTTCTGCTTTCCTTTCTACCTATGAGTATGCACATTTTGCCTCTCTTTAGGCAAAATGTAGCTGCATGGACTA